>NC_134354.1:152086092-152386092 GCF_048569485.1 Anomaloglossus baeobatrachus
GTGTCTAAGCTTCGTATCATTCCTATAGATTTTCCGGACAATGCCGTATGTTGTGTCTGGATATATGATATATAATATGTCATCCTTGAGTTTGCAGCTCTATATGTGATCCTCTTGTTCTTAATCCATTTGGTCCTTTTTTAATTTATATGTGTTTTATTTTTATTTCTAGTTCCATTCATATTTCCTCGTCCTTCCTGATCTTTCTTTGCGTCCACATGATCGTCTTATGGAGAAAATGACAATATTTCGGATAACAGTTAAAGGGGAATGACACTACATCGACTGACATGTGCTGCAATTTGTTATACGATTAATTCATGTTTTTGTATATTCATTTCTGTACATGTTATTGATCGGCAGTTATGCTGGGTGTATGGCGCCCCCCCACTGAGTTGGGAACTGTTTTCGGGTGGTCATTTCTCTCCTGGTGCCAGTGCGCGCATGTGTTCACCTTGCTGCGCTGGGTCGCTGTATGCGTGTCCTTTGGGCTCCTTTCGTGGCGATCTGATCACCACGGTCGGTGCTGGACGCGCCCATGGCGACTTAGTGCTTCCGATGTGTTCACCCGCGCGCCATGAATGGTTAACTGGGACAGAATGATAGTTCCATCATGCCTATGTATATTAAATATATGTGATGATGTGTTATGTTTCTGTACCTATGGTTTGCACCTTTGAAATTGATCTGATGTTATTATTGCACTATAGTGGGGTATATTCGTAGAATATAGCATATTGATATGGTTATATGGCGTATTGATGTATACCATTATTTATTTATCGTATACTGCATGCACTATTCTACTGTTTGAAATAATACCCCTCTGTATATTCTCATACTTGTACGAGATGCAGCTGTTGAGTGGATCTTCTGTGGTTTATGCACTGGGCTGGCATGATGCCCGAATTTAATGGGTTTATATGTTGACTAAGTGCTGCACACACGCGTCTCTGTGTGACGTGGCGAGCGTACCTCCCAGTTGATGACGCGGTTCCCTTAGTTGGATACTTCCGGTTTCGCGTCATCCTGGGGGGGCGGGGTCTAAGCCGTCACGGGTCTTTGTGTAAACTGGATCACATGGCCCGCACACACGCCCCCTATGTGACGTGGCGAGCACGTTTCCTGATTGTGGACGTACTGCCGATGATGGTGCCGCGTCAGGCAGGGGCGGGTTGTTTGCTTATGACCCATGCGCGATCCACCAATACCATTGAGCAGTGTGTGCACACCCCACAGGTGACGGTTTGGTACGCCCCCGGATTGATGACGCGATGCCTATACCTGTATACTTCCAGTTTTCGCGTCATACATGTGGACGGAGCCTGACCGGCCTGTTTGAACCACTCACCAATGGCATCTACTGTTATAGTATTGTTGGGTTGGTTAGTGCATCTTTGGACGTTTTGATTGGCCAGGACTGACCCGGTCTAGGATTGGATAGGTTTTATTTATAAGGACGCTCTTTTTACTCTGAGACCACCCCCGGAAGAAGACTCACGAAACCTATAGGTCGGGGCTCCTCTCCATACCTCATACCATACCTCAGGTACGATATTGCTGTGTGTTGTGTTACCCTGTGCCACTAGTGAGACACGTTTGTACATTTGTAGCTGGTCTGTTTAGCATTACCGGCACCGGGTACTGTTTAGCAGTCAGTAGTTGCTTTTTATTCACTTAGCACATGGTTGTCCATGTGTTTGGTATGTATCACTTTGTTCTTGTATGGTACTTTTTCCACTTTCATCTATAGCCCCAGTGGTTAGCTCGGGGTTCCCTTAGAATGACCACTTACCACATGGATGGCCCTTTGCACTTAGCGGTGGTTATACTGTAGGTGGTTATGTATAGTGGACATTTAAAGCATAGTGCTAGTGGTTGTAGTCGTACCTATTGAACCTAGTTTAGTATCCAACTCCAGACATTGGGTGTGACAACCTTATGCTAAGTGATTCCCCCTTTTTTTGATCATCTGTTTGGGGTAGTTTTTTGCTCTTTGACTGGTTTTTACATGCAATATGTGCCAGGTTGGTATATGGGTACCATCTGGTAATTATCACCATCTGTCTCTATGAAAAAGTTTTTTATCACTTTGATTGTTGTCTTTTGTATTGAATAAAATTTGGTTCTATTTTCAACTACAAAGTCTTCGTACAGATTTTTTCTTCAAGGTTCTATCAATATTCTGTATATGGCTTCCTCCATATGCTAATTATGGCACGAGACTCTTCGTGTATATTGGTACTGTTTGTTTATATGCTTTTCTGTGTATTTTCACAGGTTTTTTTCATACCAAGCATGGACTATCGAACCAGGGATATTTCCTGGAAACTTGCTTGTAGTAGAGCCTTTGATGGTAATCTGCCTGATGGGAATGGTATTGAACAGAGGGGACGTATTGAGCTGCAAAATAATGTGAAACGCTTATTACATAAGCGTACGAAGGTTTGGTGGAACAAGGCGTTCCTCGAGGGGTACATTTCCAAACAAATGGTCCCCCGAGGACTTAGGATACAGGTCTTCCCTTCATTCCCGGTGGAGGATACAACCTTCATCAGTAAGTGGGAAGAAGTCTGCTCCACCAGCTCGTTGAAACTCATGGAGCTACTCGTTGGTCTTAACTCTAAAACCTTGGATGAAGTAGAGAGGGAGCTGGACACTGCATATTTCGAGCTTAAGGCGGTGTCCTCAGCTGAGGAGATTGCGGCCTTTGATACGGCAATGACATCTAGTTCCGAGGAATGGGAGAAATCTATCAGAGAGACCCACTCAAAAAAGATCACGCGTGATATGACTGATTACCAACAATTGAAAGTCTACAGGTGGCGGAAACCTATTCCTAGGTTCACACGTGGTAGATCGGTGTCTGTGTCCTCGGTCTCGTCGGCAGGCGGTGCATCTGACCGGTCTCTCTCTCCGGTGACCACAAGATTTGGGAATAGAAGGAAAGGGGAACAACAACAGCAACCACAAAAAACAACTGGCAATCAGAATAAGAGACCCCCTGGGGTAGGGAAACAAGCCAGTACCCCGAAGGTAATTAATTTATCCCAACACACGTTTTCAGCTTTAGACAATGAGGTTCTAGCTAGAGGCCTTACCTTTTCACCTAGTTCACGTTTTGATCCATTTACAGCCGTGAAGGATCTACATATTTTTGGCCGTGCACTGATGTTGAAGAAATGGTTCCATGACGATGACCTTCAGAGGGCGTTTCCTACTGAGACTGAACAATCTGCCTTACGAATTCTGGAGGAGCTATCGGAGGAGCATAATGCCGGTGCATTAGGTAAGATTCCTTCACGGCTGCGGATCAAATCTAAGAAATTCCCCCCCTTGTCGGCCTGTCCCAATGTAGATCTGTTTGTGCGGCTTGTCTCCGATGAATTTTCCAAATTCCCTAAAAATATCCGTAATGACAATCTTACGAGGGAAGAGAGAAGCTGCATTAACAGGATCAGGAGTTTGGAGGACATTGTGATAAAACCGGCCGACAAGGGCGGGAATATTGTGGTATGGCCATGTACACTCTATGAAAGAGAGGCGTACAGACAGCTCAGGGTTGGCGAATGTTATCAACGCCTTACTTTTAATCCCCTGAGTAAATTTACGAAAGAACTACATTGTCTTTTGGCTGATGCTGTGGAGTGTGGCACCATAGAGAGGGGTTTGTCTGATGCGCTGCATGTGGGCGAGCCGACGATACCGACACTGTATCTGCTACCTAAGGTACACAAGGATGTGAATGTGCCTCCGGGCAGACCTATTGTGTCGGGTGTGGGCAACTTTCTTGAGCGTGTCTGTATATATATCGGTTCTTTGTTAAAACCATTGGTCGAGTCTCTTCCCTCTTTCACAAGGGATACGGGCAATTTTTTGCAGAAAATCGATTCGATACAAGTGGGGGAAGGCTCCCTGTTGGTCTCTTGCGATGTCGAATCGCTCTATACGAGCATTCGACATCGCGACGGACTACGGGCGGTGTCATATTTTCTCTCTATGACCAACATGTCTGGGACCGAGAGGGACTTTGTCATGGACTTATTGAGTTTTGCCTTGACTCATAATTTTTTCTTTTTTGGGGGGTCCCTCTACCTGCAGCTCCAGGGAACAGCAATGGGGGCGGCCTTTGCGCCTTCATATGCTAATTTGTTTCTGGGGCTGTGGGAGAGGGAGCTTCTCCTGTCAGATTGGCTGTCGTCGGTGGACCGCATCCCCTTGTGGACGCGGTACATCGACGACATCTTTTTTATCTGGCAGGGGACGATCCCGGAACTTAATTTATTTATGCGTAACTTGAATAATAACGAAATGAATATACGGCTTACTCATAAGTTCAGTGACACGTCCCTCGAGTTCCTAGATGTCTTGGTCATTAGAGATTCATTAGGTTTCTTACAGACAGATTTATATCGAAAGGATACATCCGTAAACTCGGTATTACATGCCTCTTCTGCCCACCCCGCACATGTGGTACGAGCTGTTCCTGTGGGACAATTCCTCCGCCTACGGCGGATTTGTTCCTCGGACTCTTCTTTTGAGTCCAAGGCTCTGGATCTCAAACAGAGATTCCGTGATCGCGGGTACAGCAATAGGTCTATCAAGAGAGCATACAACAGAGCTAGGAATTCCCCACGTGTGGATCTATTGTTTGGTGACCATGGGACTAGAAATACGAATATGGTGAGGATGGTCACCAGGTACCACTCACATTGGGAATTGATGCTACAGGTCATGTCTCGATATTGGTCTATACTGACTGTTGATCCCATTCTTCGGAGGTACTTGCCTGATAGACCATCAGTGGCAGCCCGCAAGTCCAGAAATTTGAAAGACATATTGACATCTAGTCATTACAACAAGAAGGATAAGAATGTTCTCCCCTTCGTATCTTCCTCATCTATCACATCCAGGTCAAGAGTTGGCTGTTCACCATGTGGGGCGTGCGTTGCATGCCCTAACATTGAAACAGCGACAGAGTTCACTTCTTCTGATGGGAAAGTCTTTCCCATTAAAAAGAAGATTAATTGCCTTTCTAAGGCTGTGGTGTACTATGCTGTTTGTCCGTGTCCTCTCGTCTATGTCGGCCTGACTACGCGGGCCTTGAAGGTTCGCGTGAGGGAACATGTCCGTGATATTCAGGCCGCCAGGGACGAGATTGACATTGATAGCCTTAAGACCATACCTAGGCACTTCAGGAAACATCACCAGTGCGATCATACTGCATTGAAAGTACGGGGTATTGATCAAATTATATCTGGAATTCGAGGCGGGAATGTTACCCGTCTTCTCACACAGCGTGAGACGGAATGGATATGGACCTTGAAGACCCTACAGCCTTTTGGCCTGAATGAGTGTCTAAGCTTCGTATCATTCCTATAGATTTTCCGGACAATGCCGTATGTTGTGTCTGGATATATGATATATAATATGTCATCCTTGAGTTTGCAGCTCTATATGTGATCCTCTTGTTCTTAATCCATTTGGTCCTTTTTTAATTTATATGTGTTTTATTTTTATTTCTAGTTCCATTCATATTTCCTCGTCCTTCCTGATCTTTCTTTGCGTCCACATGATCGTCTTATGGAGAAAATGACAATATTTCGGATAACAGTTAAAGGGGAATGACACTACATCGACTGACATGTGCTGCAATTTGTTATACGATTAATTCATGTTTTTGTATATTCATTTCTGTACATGTTATTGATCGGCAGTTATGCTGGGTGTATGGCGCCCCCCCACTGAGTTGGGAACTGTTTTCGGGTGGTCATTTCTCTCCTGGTGCCAGTGCGCGCATGTGTTCACCTTGCTGCGCTGGGTCGCTGTATGCGTGTCCTTTGGGCTCCTTTCGTGGCGATCTGATCACCACGGTCGGTGCTGGACGCGCCCATGGCGACTTAGTGCTTCCGATGTGTTCACCCGCGCGCCATGAATGGTTAACTGGGACAGAATGATAGTTCCATCATGCCTATGTATATTAAATATATGTGATGATGTGTTATGTTTCTGTACCTATGGTTTGCACCTTTGAAATTGATCTGATGTTATTATTGCACTATAGTGGGGTATATTCGTAGAATATAGCATATTGATATGGTTATATGGCGTATTGATGTATACCATTATTTATTTATCGTATACTGCATGCACTATTCTACTGTTTGAAATAATACCCCTCTGTATATTCTCATACTTGTACGAGATGCAGCTGTTGAGTGGATCTTCTGTGGTTTATGCACTGGGCTGGCATGATGCCCGAATTTAATGGGTTTATATGTTGACTAAGTGCTGCACACACGCGTCTCTGTGTGACGTGGCGAGCGTACCTCCCAGTTGATGACGCGGTTCCCTTAGTTAGATACTTCCGGTTTCGCGTCATCCTGGGGGGGCGGGGTCTAAGCCGTCACGGGTCTTTGTGTAAACTGGATCACATGGCCCGCACACACGCCCCCTATGTGACGTGGCGAGCACGTTTCCTGATTGTGGACGTACTGCCGATGATGGTGCCGCGTCAGGCAGGGGCGGGTTGTTTGCTTATGACCCATGCGCGATCCACCAATACCATTGAGCAGTGTGTGCACACCCCACAGGTGACGGTTTGGTACGCCCCCGGATTGATGACGCGATGCCTATACCTGTATACTTCCGGTCTTCGCGTCATACATGTGGACGGAGCCTGACCGGCCTGTTTGAACCACTCACCAATGGCATCTACTGTTATAGTATTGTTGGGTTGGTTAGTGCATCTTTGGACGTTTTGATTGGCCAGGACTGACCCGGTCTAGGATTGGATAGGTTTTATTTATAAGGACGCTCTTTTTACTCTGAGACCACCCCCGGAAGAAGACTCACGAAACCTATAGGTCGGGGCTCCTCTCCCATATACCATACCTCAGGTACGATATTGCTGTGTGTTGTGTTACCCTGTGCCACTAGTGAGACACGTTTGTACATTTGTAGCTGGTCTGTTTAGCATTACCGGCACCGGGTACTGTTTAGCAGTCAGTAGTTGCTTTTTATTCACTTAGCACATGGTTGTCCATGTGTTTGGTATGTATCACTTTGTTCTTGTATGGTACTTTTTCCACTTTCATCTATAGCCCCAGTGGTTAGCTCGGGGTTCCCTTAGAATGACCACTTACCACATGGATGGCCCTTTGCACTTAGCGGTGGTTATACTGTAGGTGGTTATGTATAGTGGACATTTAAAGCATAGTGCTAGTGGTTGTAGTCGTACCTATTGAACCTAGTTTAGTATCCAACTCCAGACATTGGGTGTGACAACCTTATGCTAAGTGATTCCCCCTTTTTTTGATCATCTGTTTGGGGTAGTTTTTTGCTCTTTGACTGGTTTTTACATGCAATATGTGCCAGGTTGGTATATGGGTACCATCTGGTAATTATCACCATCTGTCTCTATGAAAAAGTTTTTTATCACTTTGATTGTTGTCTTTTGTATTGAATAAAATTTGGTTCTATTTTCAACTACAAAGTCTTCGTACAGATTTTTTCTTCAAGGTTCCTTCACACATTGTGTCCGACAGAGGAACTCAGTTTACCTCCCGCTTCTGGAGAGCTCTCTGCAAACATCTGGGAGTGACTCTGGACTTTTCTTCAGCCTACCATCCTCAGTCGAATGGCCAAGTGGAACGAGTCAATCAGATCTTGACCTCCTTCTTACGTCACTACGTCAACGCCCATCACGACGACTGGTCCACGCTTCTTCCTTGGGCTGAATTCTCCCATAACCACCACGTCAGTGAGTCCTCCTCCAGCTCTCCCTTCCATGTCGTTTACGGACTTCAGCCTTCCGTCCCTTTACCTGTGTCCTCTTCCTCGGATGTCCCTGCTGCTGATGCTGTAGTCCGTGACTTTGCAACAATTTGGGACTCTGTCAAGGCGTCCCTTGGACGTGCTTCCATGCGGATGAAGAGACACGCAGACAAGAGGCGTCTGGATCCTCCGTGTTTCTCTCCAGGAGATCTGGGCTGGCTTGCTTCCAAGTACGTCCGATTGAAGCTACCTTCATACAAGCTGGGTCCTCGCTACATCGGGCCGTTTAAAGTCCTCAGCAAGATCAATGAGGTCTCCTACAAGCTGCAGCTCCCGGCCACGATGAGGATACCCAACTCCTTCCACGTCTCCCTGCTCAAGCCGGTTGTCCTTGGTCCCTTCTCCGCTGCTGCCAGTTCTGCTCCTCCTCCTATTGCTGATGATGACATCTATGCGGTAAGGGATATTGTGGCCATGAAAACTGTACGGGGCCGACAGTTCTTCCTGGTGGACTGGGCAGGGTATGGTCCTGAGGATAGGTCCTGGGAACCCCGGGAGAATGTGGATACTGCCCTGATACGTGCCTTCCTGTCCCGGTTGCGGGGAGGGGGGCGTGGGGGAGGGGGTACTGTCACGCTCACTGGGTCCCCTGTCACGCTCCCCTGCCATGCTCCCCAGCTTCCCTGGCTCGCTCCCCGGCTCCTCTGTCTGGCGTCCCCCGCTCCACAGCCTCCAGGCCCCATCACCTGTGATCCCCAGGCATCCCGGTCCCCGCTCCCGGCGTCCGTCGGCAGCTTTGCTCCAGCCCGGCTCTCCTGCCTCCTGTTCGCCGCTCCCTGCCCTGGCTTCTGGCACCCGGGCCTCGCGCATGCGCATTAGGGCGCGCGCTCGGTCATTGACCCTTTCTTAAAGGGCCAGTGTCCTCCAACAGGATATTGAAGGATCAGGTATTGGGTATATAGGGGAATCCTTTCCAAGTGGGCGGGGCCTGTTCTTCGTGTTTTGCTAAGCTAGGAGTCAGGTCTCCTTGTGTCTGCTGGTATACTTACCTATCTCTCTCCTAGAGCCGCTCCTGCCACGCCATCCGGTCCTGACGATTCCCGTACCCCGAACGGTGACTGTCCGCCATCCCGTCAGTCCATTCCATCTCTGATCCCTGTGGTGACCTGTCTTCTCGCTCCATCGGTTCTGGACTCTGCCTGACAACATCTCGGCCTCCGAACCTGAGCTCCGCCATCCGGACCACCTTCGGTGACTCCGTGGTCCCAGGGACTTCTACACTCCACTCTTTGGAACGGACTGTCCTGCTACCTGTAGTGCTCCGGCTACCGGACCCCTTGCCTTCAGTGAGGAGTTCGGCCCAGTGGATCCACCTCCTGGGTCTGCCCAACCACCTGGCCCTAACAGGTAGGAAGTAGAAATATGGTTTTGTATGGTAGGTAACATCTAGAAATCTTTTCTCTTTTTTGTTTAATAGCCCTTTTTGATGGGCATCTTGAATGATTTTATTGTAATTTTGGAGAATTGGGGCTGAGGGGTCTTTCTCTAATAGTTCATAATATTCTGGATCTTGGAGTATCCTATTCCCTTCATTTATATACCAGGATCTATCCATTATCACTATGCCCCCTCCTTTATCCGCTCTTTTGATAATTATATTATTATTTTCACGTAGTGATAAAATAGCCTTTCTTCTAATGTTAAATTATTCCTTTTCTTGGGAAAAACGAGGGTCCTAATATCTTTTAATACTAATTGCTGAAAGGTCTCTAAATGAGAACCTTTATGATGTAATGGATAAAATTTGCTTTTGGTGTTTTTTGGGTTTACATGTTTCACCTGAGAGGGTGATCCTTCTGTATCCCTTTGTCCTTGTATGGGGTATGTTCCTTGATTACCTTTTTCCTATATTAGAAAATGGCATTGAACTGTTAGTTTTTTAAAATAATAGTTCAGATCTAGGTATAGGGAAAATGTATCTAGACCTGAGGTTGGGCTGAAAGATAGACCATGTTCTAGTAATGATTTTTCATTATCTGTTAATACATAGTTAGAGATATTAAAGATCCCTGTTTTTTCTCTGTCCAAATTTATTTGTCCAGATAATTCGTTTGTTTGAGCTATGCTGTCTTTGTTTTTTTTCATGGTCAGCTCTTGTTTGTTTTTTTCTCCCTCGGTTGTGTTTAATTCCTCCTCTACATCCCCTCCTTTTTTTCTCTTGGGGTGCAGCCACTTGAAAAAACTGCGTAATCTTCATATTGTTTTTACTTATTATTGTATTATTATTTTTTTGTATTTCTATTGTAGTAGTTGGTGTGTTAGGATTTGTTTATATGGAGTCCAGTATGTTTGTGTCTTCATGTAGTGTTAATAGGGATAAACCAGAATATTGGGTGATTTCTAGGGTTGCTGCATTTCTATTTATATTCTGTGCTTCATTTATTTGTGTTGACATATTATTTATAGGATTATTAGTCTCTGTAGGGATCAATCCTGTATTAAAAATTTCTTCCGTTCCTACATCTGTTATTTTGGTGTTGTAAATCGGTGTTATTGTATTTGCAATCATATTTGTTATCTCTGTATTGATCCTCTGAGGGATTTCGTTCTGAGTGGATCCAAAAGTTATGGGTAATTTGATTATATTTGGAGGAGGAGATTTTTCGTTGTTTTTTGTCTCCATTGGCTTATTTTTTATCTGAATATTCTTCAGTTTAGATTTATGTTGTTCATAGTATGCTATTTGTTTTTCGGATATTAGATAATTTAGTGAATTGTCCTTCCTTTTGTGTGTATGTTTCATTAGACTAGTGGGTTTGTCTTTATTCTGCTTTATTTCTTGTTTTTTTATTTTGCTGCTATTCGTTATTTCAATATCATTATAATCCTCTATCTCCATGATATCTGAGTCACCCATTATTTCACTTTTTTCCTTTAGGTATTTGATGGCTTTTTTCTTTATTATTTCTTCTTCATATTTATTGAGTGTGATTTTCAAAATTAGGTCAATTTCTTTGTAATCATTTGAAGGGGAATATATCTCTAAACTTTGTTTTAAATTATTAATGTCTTGTAGGGATTCTTCTACTACTTTATTTTTTTTGCTCATGATTAGTTTTAACATACCTTGTGAGCATGATAGGGAGTAGTCTTCCCATTTCTTTGTAAATTCAATATCCTGGGGAAAAGGGCATTGTTGATTAAACCTATATTCTATAGGGGTGATATTTTCTAATAAATACCTTTCCAAAAACATTTTATCAATGTGATTATTAATCTCTATTTTACATTTCCGTTCATATTGGGAAAATAATTCAGCCATATTTTTCTTTTCTGTTTCATTTAGTCTAATAATTTTGTCTGTGTTAATTTCTGTATTGTCTGTATGGTTGTCCAATAATTCCATTATAAGTTGTTCCCTATGTGCAACCCGGTTTTGAATAAAAAAATCCATGTTTTTTTTTTTTTTTCTAATCGTGCATAATTCTGTATGTTGTGTGTTTGTAGATAAAATACACTCTTCTTGGTTGTGAATTTCCTATAAGTAAATTAATGAGGATTATTATAAAAGATCTGTGTATCTTTGATTTATCTATATATGTATATATATATATATATATATATATATATATATATATATATGTATATATGTATTTCCCATTATACCAGAGTGGCAAGTGGTGATCTTAGACCTCAAACCGATATGGTTTCTACTATTTTCCAGATAGTCATTGATTAGTTTTTCTTAGTCTCTCTTTAGGTAATTCCTCTTAGATCCGTCTTACATTAGTCTCTCTTTGAACGTATTGTCCACGAGTGTTTCTTGCAGCCTGTTACGGGGTGATCCCACGCTGACAGCGTCCAAGTATATAAATGAATAAAATTAGATACAGGCGCAATATGAGAAGCATCCGTGGATAAATCCCAAATAGGTATAATTAAATTCTGCTCACCTTTGCAGGTTGTGCGCCCCCGCACAACCCCAGTGAAAGCGTGACAGTCTGGGGTGATCCTCCGTTCTGATTGCTGTATCCGTGCTTGTTGGATCCAGACTTAGGTATCAAATTGCTCAAATTGCATTTTGTGCAAAATGTGCGACAACTAAAAAACTTAACTTTGGTATTTGGAATTTTTTTGCCGCTATGCCATTTACTGATCAGATTAATTGATTTTACTTTTTGATAGATTGGGCATTTCTGAACATGGTGATACCAAATATATGATTTTTTTTTAACCATTTAATTTTCATTGGGGAGAATGGGGGGTGATTTGAACTTTTAGTTTTTTTTTTTTTTAAATTTTAAAAACTTTTTTTAATTTTACTAGTCCCCCTAGTGGACTATAAGGATCAGTAGTCTAATTGCTTGTTCATTTCTGTTGTTCAGAGCTGCACAGTTCTGATCAGCAGAAATGCAGCATTCCTGTTACAGCCGCTGCTGTGCCGGCTGTAACAGGAACTACGTCATTATAGCGACAGGAGTTATCATGGACCCTGGCTACTATCAGATCCTCGTGATTGCATCACAGAGCCATTGATGGCACTGAAGAAAGGTGATTTCCCCGCCCTGGCGATTTAAATTTCGCTGTCACATTTTAGGGGTTAACAGTGGGGGTGGTTCGTGGATCCACCTGCACCTGTAAGCCACACATTTCTACTGTTCAAATCAGCAGATGTGCAGAAATCGCCACCTGCACACCGCAGCAGCCAGCGGTGATTGCACTGACATGATCAATGATATACCCAGTAAGTCCAATGTCGGTAAGAGGTTGAAGAAAAATGAATCAAAATATGCCTAAAAATTTTAAGAATTTTTTAATAGGTTACAGTAAAGTAGGGCCCTGACTAAAATTTCTACCTTGTCATGGTGGCCGGCTTAAAAAAATCTTTTCGGCAAAACAAAAGCTGATGGCTATGTATGTTATATGGTGTTCGATGGGAACTGGTAATGTATGATTGGTGAGGATGGGGCGCAGAAGTGGAGTTTTTGTAAAAGTGTGAGGTGGGACGGTGGAAGGTTCGAGAGGCGGATGTGGAACTTAGGTGCAGCCTGGGCAAAAGGCTCCGTCACACACAGAGATAAATCTTTGGCAGATCTGTGGTTGCAGTGAAATCATGGACATAGTGTTCCATTTGTACACCTGGCACTTATTGTCCACAATTTCACTGCAACCACAGATCTGCCGCAGATTTATCTCTGTATGTGACAGGGCCTAAAGTCTCAAAGGGGCCCGAAAATGTTGCCAGTATGGGACCTGAACTTCCTGGTGGCAGCCCTGCCTATGCAATTTACATAGCATTACCCCTTTCTATTGCAGTGGTTGTACACCAAATCCCATGTTCATATCCTGCCGAATGTTCATTTAAGAATTGGTACATCTCTCTGTATACTTTGTGAAAACGTGTAAATATGACACATATAAGTTATTGAATTGTATGATTGTAAAATACTGTTCCATTCTGTGAATGTTAATTGACTGCATGAGTTGTGAATAATCACATTTTTACTATTGAATTGCTATGATGTCTATTATGACACTGACCATGCACTGTTTGACTAAGTTCTGTATATTATTGTCTATATTATCTCCATTCTTAAGTGTAACTTGTTAGTGAACATTTGGGTAATGTATTTAAACTGCATCTGCTACTGAACAGGTGCGTATAAGATAGAAACATTTACAACAAGCCCATAAAGTTGGAAGCTACGCACACTCAGAAAAGAAAATGAAGAGTTTACACCTTTTTTCATTGTACAGTAGGATTAATCGACAGCGAAAGACTTCTTTCTTTTACTCGCTCTATTAGATTTTCCAACGAAGAACACTTAAAGGGAGGCTATCATCAGGAAATTACTTTTTGCTTAAATCAAGCTTTTGTGTTAACCCTTTTGCACCAGAGCCTGTTTTCTCCTTCCTGACCAGGCAACTTTTTTGATTTCTGACCAATGTCACTTTATGAGATTGTTTTTTCATGGCATATTGTACTTCATGTTAGTGGTAAATTTAACATGATATTTTCTGCATTTATTTGTGCAAAAAATGGAAATTTGGCAAAAATTGTACAATTTTCTAACATTTAATTTCTATGCCCTTAAATTAGAGAGCTACCGTATTTTTCGTTTTATAAGACACACTGGATTATAAAACGCACCCCAAATTTAGAGATAAAAAAGGTAAAAAAAAATAAAAATGGGGTCCATCTTATACTCCGGTGTTTTCTTACCGGAGGGGGGCGGTGGTGGAGCAGGGTCACAGGAGGCAGAGACTGTACTAGCAGCGGCGGCAGGTCCGTGGTGGCTACAGCGGGTCAGTGGTGTCAGCGTCGGGTCAGTGGTATCAGCGGCGGGTCAGTGACAGCAGCAGCGGTGGGTCAGTGGTGTCAGTGGCGGGTTAGTGGTGCCAGCGGCAGGTCAGTGACAGCGGCAGTGGCGGGTCAGTGGTGTCAGCGGCGCGTCAATGGTGTCAGCGGCCGGTCAGTGGTGTCAGCGGCGGGTCAGTGACAGCGGCGGGTTAGTTACAGCGACAGCGGTGGGTCAGTGACAACGGCAGCGGTAGGTCAGTAACAACGGCAGCGGAATCAGTGGTGGAGGAGGCCGGTGCAGTGAAATGATGGCGCTCAGAGCTGCTCTTGCACAGATGGAGCACTCATCCAAGAGCTCCATCTGCGCACGCGCTGACTCCTGGCACCATCATTTGAAACCAGGACCGCGGACAGTCTGGGACACTCACCGCACAGCCACCGCAGTCCGCACAGCCGCCCGCCTGCCTGCTCGCACAGAGTGGCAGCCAGCAGGCAGCCCACCCTCAAAGACAGGTAGCTGGGTCAGAGAGGCAGATGGCCACCGGCACCGACAGGCACTCGGCCGCCCGCATGCACCGACACGCACGTTGCCGCCCACACGCACCCGGCCGCCCACACACAGAGCTGCACAGATAGCCCCCCCGGTAAGCTATATTCGGATTTTAAGACGCACCCCTCATTTTCCTCCCAAATGTTTGGGAGGAAAAGTTTCTTATAATCCGAAAAATACGTATGTCACACAAAATAGTTAATGAATGACATTTACCACAAGTCTACTTTACATCAGCACCATTTTTGAAACATATATTTTTTTTGTTAGGAAGTTAAAAGGGTTCAAAATTTATTAGCAATTTCTCATTTTTCCAACAAAATTTGCAAAACGACAAAACCATTTTTTTGGGACCACATCCTATTTGAAGTTCCTTTGAGAGACCTATGTGACAGAAAATACTCAAAAGTGGTATCATTCTAAAAACTGCACCTCTCAAAGTTCTCATACGACATTCATGAAGTTTATTAACCGTTCAGGTGCTTCACAGGAAAACAATGAACATTTTTACTTTTTCTAACAAAAATGTTCTTTACCTCACTGGAGATCAAAATCAAAATTAGAGAACACCACACAATTTCCTAAATGTTAAGGTCATTGTGTAGTCCTATGTGATTATATCCTAACATGAGTAAACTAGCAGTATTTTAAGCTTATTTCATAAATTTAATTTTTTCAGAAGCACATAATAAAAATGTAAATGAGATAAATGTAAAAGAACACTGATTAAAATTAGAAAACACGTTCAGATACTTACAAGTTATTGGTGTTAATCTGGCATCTGGTGCTAATTTTTTTAATTATCTTACAAACCCTATTTAACTGGCAGCCTAACTTTCCAGTTTGCACTGACTTTGCAAAAATAGTGTGCCGTTCCAAAGTGACTGAAACGTTCCAGCAGCAGGTTGTCTATATGAAGACCAATGGGGTGATCCCATCAGCCATAGCAAGAGCAGTTGACCATTCCAAGTCTGTGATTTTGAGAATATTGCTCCTTTACATCATCACAAATTCTTTCAGTCCGTCAAGAAGGCTGGTTGCCCTCGAAAGACAAATTCAAGAGAGGACAGGATAATATGGAGACTCTCCATGGGTAATCATTTCAACACTGCGGCTGGAATTGTTCGCCAAGGGTAAGGATCTGTCTTGTCATACAGTGTCAGAATGTTTAAGAGCATTTGGACTGAAATCCCACTCTGCAGTGACCAAACCTCTCATTAGCAGAAAGAACCAAAAGGCTAGACTCACCTTTGGTGAGAAGTATGTTGTGTGGCCAGAGAAGTGGTCCACAATTCATTTTAGTGATGAAAGCAAGTTTAATTTATTTGAGTCTGATGGGAAACATTATGTTCGTCGACAAACAAGGGAAAGACTGAACACAAAGTGTTTTAAGAAGTCAGTGGTGGTGGAGGAAGTGTCATGGTTTGGAGAATGTTTTCTGCAGCAGGTGTTGGACCTCTCATACAGCTATATGGTAGAGTGAATGCAAGTGTATATCAGAACCTTCTTCATTAACACATGGCTAATACTTGCATTCATCACTCAATCAGCCAGCAGTTTTCATATAGGACAATGCCTCCTGTTACACAGTAAAGCAGTTCCTGGAAACAGAAAACATTGAAACAATAAAATGGCCAGCCCAGAGTCCTGATCTAAACCCAATAGAAAATCTCTGGTAAATGATTGGTGACAAAGTTGTGTCCAAGAAACCCACAACAGTCAAAGAACTGTGGAAGAGACTGGAAGAAGAGTGGACCAAAATCATACCAGAGCTTTGTGAGAGACTAGTGATATCCTGTGGCCACAGATGTGCTGAAGTCAATCAAAGGAAAGGCCTGTACACTTCCTACTGATTGGTGACTGTTGTTACCTTCAGAGAATATACTTATACATTTTCTCTGTGCTTCAGTCATTGCTGTTCTCTAATATGATCATCACATTATGGTCACAATAAAGGTTTTATGTTGATAAACTTTGGATATTTTGTAAAACACTGTTGTAGTGGCATGGTGTACTCCTTTCAAAAAAACCTTCAAATGTTGATCAATGTAGATTACATTATTTCAGAAGAAAGCAAGGAATCATACAATGTTCTCTAATTTTGATCTTCAGTGTATTTTGTTGTGCAATTCTCTTCAGTATGCCGATGCTGTATATGTGGTGGAAAACTATTTTTTGGATGCATGGCAAGGCTTGGAAGGAGTGCCACTTGACTTTTGTAGTGCAAAATTGGCTGAAATAGATTGCGGATGCCATGTCACATTTGGAGAGCCCCTGATGTGCCTAAACAGTGGAGCTCACCTACAAGTCACCCCATTTTGGAAGCTACACCCCTTAAGGAATTTATTTAGATGTGTGATGAGCACCTTGAACCTAGAGATGCTTCAAAGCATTGTATAATGCTGAACTGTTAAAATGAAAAAATGAAATTTACCCACAAAAATGTAGCTTTAGCCACATATTTTTCATTTTTACAAGGGTAACTGGAGAAAATGGACCATTTGGTGTGCAATGTCTTCTGATTATGACGATGTACCATATGTGATGGAAAATGACTGTTGGGATGCACGGCATGGTTTGGAAGGGAAAGAGTGCTATTTGACTATTGGAGCACACATTTTCCTAGAATAGTTTGGGGACTCCATTTGCAGAGCTGCTAATTGCAAGAACAGCAGAAACCCCTTGAAGTGACACCTTTATGGAAATGACACTCCTCTTTCATCAATAATTTCCAAAAACAAGCATGCAGTGGAAGTTTTAGTGCAAAAATTGCAAATATACGATACTATGCGATAATAGTGCCCAATATATTGTGCCCAGCTTATGTCTCTGGAGACATCCACCATGAAAATTGTTAAGCAAACTCCTCTCAAATGTGTCATTTACTATTTATATCGTATGCTTGGATGATAAAATGAAATAAATTTATACAGCTTAAAAACGTGGTTCTGTGTGGAAGATTTTAAGGCAGTCAATGAGGCATAAGGCTGGTAATGAAGGGCATTGTGGGTAATAATAGCCGATGTCATGCCTCATTGCTCTTTTAGTACATTCATATCTTCTTCTCTTTCTTGTTTCTGTAATGAATGGAATAAAATGTCGCTCTGCATGTCTTTTGACATTTTCTGATTCTAACGGATAAGCGGGGCCAACATTTGCAAAAATTACATTTTCGATTACCTTTTCTTGATAATCAATGAAAGTATCTGAATTTACTGCTTTTTTGTGTAACACAAAATAATTATACATGGCCACCTGAAACAAGTAAATTACTAACTTTTTGTATCAGGTATATAATTTTCTTGATTCTTGGTATAGCTGTAGAACCTGGTTGGCAAGGTCCACATCCCACATGTATTTCTTGTAATCAATGATTGACCCTTGTTCTTCAATAGCTGTTGTAGTATCTGTGTGGATGGAGCTGAGGATTAAAATATCTTTCTTATTCTTATTCTTGAGGGCAAGCAGCTCTCCACTAAGCACAGCAACTGACTGCCTTGTTTGGAACTTTTCGTTAACCAATCATTGTGGAAACCCCTGACGGTTTTTATGAATGGTTCCACAAGCCCATATGTTGCGTTCAAACAGTCTTTTAAGTAGGGGTATGCGGGTGTAGTAATTGTCTACATACAGGTTATAGCCTTTTTGTAAAAATGGACTTATCAGATCCCAAACAATTTTTGCTGATGTCCCCAGATAATAAGGGCATCCTGGTGAGTTTAGTTGGCTTTCTTTCCACTCATAAATGTGAAAACTGATGTGTATCTAGTTGATGTCTCGCATATTTTACATAGTTTTATTCCAAACCTTTCCATCTTAGGCCAGATTCACACATCCGGCTTTTCGCTGGTTTGCCGGATTCGGCACACCCCAGTACAGTGTATACAGTACAATGGCAGCGCCGCAACTTCCGGTCACATGCTCCGGTCACATGTGAATAATGGGGAGGAGGGGTGCACAGCCTGGAGTGATCATATGAGTGCTGCCCCATGTGTGAAAACAGAATTGTACAAAAAGGAGAAAAAGGCACACATAACCCAGGCGCACATCAAGAATAATAATAAAGAAATTTCAATAATGTATAATAATATTTTATTGGGTCAATGAAGAAACACACAATTTAAAATCACTTAAAACAGACAATACATCACAAAAAGGCCTCAAGTTGTAATACAATAGCTCCAGGATAATATACCAATTGATACAGATCTAAAAAAATTTGCTAATGAATAGATCCAAAATATCCACGAAATGTATCAAAGAATTCTCCACATTGTAAGTACAATATTTAGTGGCATGCAAAGATGAGTTCGGACAATAATGTGCAGTCAGCAGCACCTTAAGGCTATGTGTCCACGGTAGAATGTTGCTGCGGATTTTTCTGCATGAAAATCCGCGGCTTTCCCGCAAAATCCGCACCTTTTCAAAGGTGCGGATTTGCCGCGGATTTACCGCGGAATTGCCGCGGATTTTGGTGCGTATTTTTTTTTTTCCCCAATTCTGAAGCCAAAATCCGGATCAAAATCCGCAACAATAATTGACATGTTGCAGATTTTTCCGGATCAAAATCCGCACCAAATCCGCCGTGGAAAAATCCGCAGCATGGGCACAGCATTTCCAAAAAGCCATAGAAATGGCTGGGAAGTGCCGCTGCTGCAGATTTTCGGGAAATCCGCGGCTTTTCCGCGAGAAATCCGCGGCAAAATCCGCGCATTTTCCGCAGCGTGGGCACATTAGGGTTAATTCCCAGCAAGGCAGGGAAAAAAATAAAAAAGGGGGGAGGGGGGGCCGCACTGACAAGTGTTTTAATACATGATAGTATATCTCAGCGCCAAAGTGCATATGGCATAGATCAAATAGCCATCAAATAGAGATATATGATCATCCCAATGTTTGAGATCATGTAATAAAAAGAACCCCTTAAACACAATTACAATGCTAATAGAAGCTACGTGAGTGTTACAAAGTAGCAATACTTATATCAAAAGGTGCAGGTGAAAGCCAAATAAATTATCCAGAATAGCCAGACTCAGGGAAATCATGCGATAGCCATGGTGTCATAGCTGCAAAGAGGTGGATCAGAATCGCTATATCAAAAGCACATTAGTGTTGGATATCAGATCAAAAAATGATCAGAAAGAGCATAGTTACCCACCGGGCCCGGTGTGGCCAAAAGTTTGCATTCAACAAAGGGAGAATGAAGGAGCTGAAAAGCAAGTGTGCTGTGGAGGAGGCCGTGGAGAGAGCCCCACGTGTTACGCTGACAGCCAGCATCGTCAGGGGAGGTCCCGGAGCTATTGTATTACAACTTGAGGCCTTTTTGTGATGTATTGTCTGTTTTAAGTGATTTTAAATTGTGTATTTCTTCATTGACCCAATAAAATATTATTATACATTATTGAAATTTCTTTATTATTATTCTTGATGTGCGCCCGGGTTATGTGTGCCTTTTTCTCCTTTGTGTACAATGCTCTGGTCACATGACAGCATGTGACTAGCGCTTGTCGCGCTGCCATTGTGCTGTATACACTGTACTGGCGTGCGCCAAATCCGGCAAACCGGCGAAAAGCCGGATGTGTGAAACTAGCCTAAAGGCTACTTTACACACTGCGATATCGGTCCCGATATTGCTAGTGTGGGTACCCGCCCCCATCTGTTGCGCGACACGGGCAAATCGCTGCCCGTGCCGCACAACAGCCATCACACATACTTACCTGTCCGGCGACGTCGCTGTGACGGGCGAACCGCCTCCTTTCTAAGGGGGCGGTCTGTGCGGCGTCACAGCGACGTCACTGAAGCGTCACTGAACCGCCGCCCAATAGCAGCGGAGGGGCGGAGATGAGCGGGACGTAACATCCCGCCCACCTCCTTCCTTCCTCATAGCGGCCGGGAGGCAGGTAAGGGGAGCTTCCTCGTTCCTGCGGCGTCACACGCAGCGATGTGTGCTGCCGCAGGAACAAGGAACAACTTCGTTACTGCTGCAGTAACGATTTTTAAGAATGGACCCCCATGTCGCCGATTAGCGATTTTGCACGTTTTTGCAACGATACAAAATCGCTTATCGGTGTCACACGCAACGGCATCGCTAATGCGGCCGGATGTGCGTCACAAATTCCGTGACCCCAACGACTCCGCATTAGTGATGTTGCAGCGTGTAAAGCCCCCTTTAGATGCAATAAATCCTTTGAGGTGCAGTCTTCCTTTTGAATTTTACAAGGGACTCACCTATCAAAATGTTTTGTGTTGAGTGTAGAACTTTAAGAACATTTCTCTCAACTTTTTGATGATGGGTCTGATTTATATAGTCGGTCATGTTCTAGGGCAATTCTGGGCATTCATTGACTATTGCCATTAAAATGTCAAAATCTCATGAGCATTTCCTAGCGGTTCCTAGGAAGAATGGCAGAAAACATATGGGTGGCTTCAACAGAGCCATTGGACTAGTAAGACCGAATACTCAGTTTTTTAACAAGCCACAAAGCAAAGGTAAGCCCTAAAATTTTGCTCATTTCAGGAAGATTAGTTGGTGTCCAAAAATTTGATCTAGAATAATATGATTGTGGATTCCGAGTAATAAACTGGGAAGCGTATAAGTTTTATTTGCAGGACAATATGCTCTAGCAACCTATCTGTCACTAACAAATTAAAAAAAATGACTGGAGCAAAATCTTCCACCTCCAAATTATTACCAGGGATAAAATCTGGCATGAATGGAGTAGCCAAATTGGAAGCGTCCTATCTGGGAAATGTTACATTGACTGCTAAAGCACTTTGTGATCACAGGACAACGATGGGTTGCCATGACAGTGGGAGGTCTGCTGAAGACCTCTGAGCTTGTCATAATGGTTCTCCTGAGAAAGCCAACCAGTAGCTGGCAATCATACGAGACTGAGATTTTTTCTACACATAGCAGTGCTAATGCACAGCTATGTATAGCACTGGCGTTCAGATGATTGCATGTTCAAGTCCACTAAGGTGTCTAACAAATTAAATAAAAAGTCAAAAAAGTTTTTAAACAAATGAAAAAAAATTAAAGTTAAAATAATCCCCCTTTTACCGCATTACAAATAAAACAGCTTAAAAAATATAAAATACACATATTTGGTATCGCTGCATCTGTAAAAGTCTGAAAAAAATTGAAACACCAGAATTACGTTTTTTGGCCTCGGTAAAATTGCAATAAAATGCAATAAGAGATGATCAAAACATTGCATCTACTTTGTAATAGAGAATGTTTTGCCCCTTTTTTCCTGTTTGCAGAACATCACATGAGAAAATTAACTGTGTAATTCAAAAATACAACACGTCCTGCAAAAAACAAGCCCCTAAACGGCGATGTGGACAGAAAGATAACAAAGATATAGCTCTTGGCATAACTGGAGGAAAAAATGAAAGCGAAAAAACGGACATTATACTGGAGCTAAGGGGAACGTTATTCCTGGGCTGTGGACATCACACTAAATAGGTGAAAGTGAGGAGCATCATACTGTAGGGCATTGAGAAAACATACTGGAAGTTGTGGAAACGTAATACTGTATAGGGGGCTGGGGAGACATCATACTTTATAGGGGATGTAGAGACAATATTGTATGGGAGCTGGGAAGGATATTAGACTGTTGTCTGTGGTGACCATACTGTACTGGGTCTTTCTGGGACATTATATTGAGTGTTGTTATGACTATACTGTGCAGGGAGTTGTTGTGAACATTATACTGTATAGGGTTTGTGCTGACCATATTGTACAGGGGGCTGTGATGGACTGTATATTGGGGCTGTGGACAATATCATACTGTGTAGTGTGCTATGGGGTCTCTTATATTTTAAATAAGGGGATGTAGGGACAATTATACTGTATCAGTGACTGGAGGGCCATAATACTGCATGGGATGTTGTAGGAAATATCGTATTGTATAGTGAGCTGAGGTGGACATCATACTATATATAGGAGCTGTGGTGAACATCATACTGTATGGGGGGGCTGCAAAAATAGGGTCCAGCAGCGACATCCATTGTAGATAAAAAAAGTTTTTATTTAAACCATGTTAAAATACATAAAACACGAACAGACACATTTTGGAATTGCTTCCTTGCTCAGAGCAAAGGGTTTTTTTGGTGAAAAACATAGCACTTCTAATGGAGGCTTGTTACCTTACCCATTGGAATTGGGGGGACCAACGTTAGGGGTCCTGTTTAGTGATGAGCGAGCATGCTTGTAACTACTCGGTACTCGCACGAGTATCGCTGTAATCGGGCTGCTCGGCGGGGACCGAGTAATCTCGCGATACTCGTGCTGTACTCGTGGTCTTCATTTCTGCATGTTGGCGCTCTTTTGAGAGCCAGCCCTCATGCAGGGATTGGCTGGCAGACCACTGCAATGCCACAGCCCTGTTAGTTGTGGAATTTCAGTGATTGGCCGGCCTGCACAGCGTGACCGAGCCTTTATACCGGCCGGCGCGCTGTGCTCTGCTCACAGCTATCCAGACAGTCAGTGCAGGGAGAGTGTCGCTGATTCAGGGAAAGCTTTGCGGCCCTTTATAGCTTTTTCAGTTGCAGGGCTGCAAACAGTGTGACCAAAAGTCCTTCTCAGGACTATTCTAGTTGTATACAGGCAGGCAGGGTATAGCCAGGTCGGAGTACAGTAGCAGAGTCCTTCTCAGGACTATTGTTGCTATATACAGGCAGGGTATAGCCAGGTCTGAATACAGGCTAGTGACCAGAAGAGTCCTTGTCAGGACTATTGTACCAGTATACAGGCAGGCAGGCAGGCAGGGTATATATAGCCATTCCTAGTGGTGACCGTATACCAGCCTTCATCATATCTGGGGCTGGTGTACACAGTGTAAAACAGTCCAGATAGTGTCTGACTTGTCTGTAATTGTCGCTCCCCAAAAAAACCTGTTAGGTTCTTATTGCGTCCGTGCTTGGTTTTTAAAACCGCACGTGTGTGCCTGTTGGTGGCAGCATACAGGTGCACTTGTGTGCAATTTCCACAAACTTTGATATAACGCACAAGTAGTGAATATACACGTCAGCAGTGCACAGCATTGCAAAATGCGCAAGGGCATTGGCAAGGAACAAGGAAGTGGACGTGATGGTGGTGCAGGCAGAGGCCGAGGTCGTGGGCAAGCTCTAATTTCGCCACAACAAAGGGCCACATCTAGTCGCTCGCACGTCCTGTCCCAAATTCTTGGGGACCGCAGCAGTACACCGCTCTTGAACCAAGACCAGTGTCAACAGGTTGTTAGTTGGATAGCAGATAATGCTTCCAGTCAGATTGGCACCACCACAAACACTCTGTCTTCCACACGGTCAAGTGTCAGTAGCCGTGATACTGCACCGCACATTTCTGAACCTGATCCTCCTTCCTACCACCAGGCTGAGTACACGTCCTCCTCGGACATTAATGATCCCACACTTGGACACTCGGAAGAGCTGTTCACGTTTCCATTCACACATTCTGGCCTCTCGCCAGCTCATATTGAAGTGGGTCATGAGGAGATCGTCTGTACAGATGGCCAAATATTTGAGCAGCCACGTTCTCACGAAGTTGGCAACGTGTCTCAACAAGTGGTGGACGATGATGAGACACAATTGTCAGGAAGTCAGGAGGAGGAGCAGGGTGCGGAAGAGGAAGACGACGTGGTGGATGATCCAGTAACTGACCCAACCTGGCAGGAGGATATGCAGAGCGAGGACAGCAGTGCACAGGGGGAGGGAGGCGTAGCATCACAACAGGCAGTAAGAAGCAGGGTGGTGGCCCCAGGCAGAAGTCAGGCAACAGTTCCTTGGAACAACACGACGACACAAGGTGCCTGTACAAATGTTAGGTCTTCCCGAGTCTGGCAGTTTTTTAAGTTGGATCCAGATGATTCAAAAAAGGCCATTTGCAACACCTGCCGTGCCAGCATCAGCAGGGGTACCAAAACTAGCAGCCTGACCACCACCAGCATGATCAGGCACATGTCAGCCAAGCACCCGACTTTGTGGGAAGTACAACAGAGTCGAGGAGCAGTGCTTGCTGATGTCACTGCTACGTCTTCGCTGGTTGTGCATGCGAGCCAATCCCCTGTCCATGCTGCCTGCGAACAAGCCTCCTCCACTCCTGCACCTGCAGTTGCCTACGCAGAAAGAACACCATCATCAAGCACGTCCTTGTCCCAGCGCAGCGTTCAGTTATCCATTCAGCAAACCTTTGAACGCAGGCGCAAATACACTGCCAACACCCCACATGCCACAGTTCTAAATGCCAACATTTCGCGACTGCTTGCGCTGGAAATGTTGCCTTTTAGGCTGGTGGAGACAGAAGCATTCCGTGACCTGATGGCGGCAGCTGTCCCACGTTACTCGGTCCCCAGCCGCCACTATTTCTCCCGGTGTGCCGTCCCCGCGTTGCATAACCACGTGTCACAAAACATCACACGTGCCCTGAACAACGCTGTTTCACCCAAGGTCCACCTAACCACAGACACGTGGACAAGTGCTTGTGGGCAAGGCCGCTACATCTCGTTGACGGCACACTGGGTTAATATTGTGGAAGCTGGGACCCAGTCTGAGCGAGGGACGGAACACGTCCTTCCCACACCAAGGTTTGCAGGCCCTACCTCAGTCAGGGTTTCACCCACACTCTACAGCTCCGGAATGTCATGCTCTTCAGCCTCCTCCTCCTCCTGCGCATCCTCATCCACTGTACCCTCCACACCAGTCACAAGCTGGAAGCACTGCAGCACTGCCTCGGCGAAGCGGCAACAGGCTGTGCTGAAGCTAATCTGCATAGGTGACAAACCCCACAATGCAGAAGAGCTGTGGACAGCTCTGAAACAGCAGGCAGATCACTGGCTCACACCTCTGAACCTAAAGCCAGGAAAGGTCGTGTGTGACAATGGCCGGAACCTGGTGGCGGCTTTGAGGCGAGGCCAGCTGACACATGTTCCATGCGTGGCCCATGTTCTCAACCTCGTGGTTCAGCGGTTTCTAAAGTCATACCCAGAGCTGTCTGATCTGCTGGTAAAAGTTCGCCGCCTGTCTGCACATTTTCGAAAGTCACCTACTGCTTCAGCCGGCCTTGCCGGCTTTCAGCGCAGTTTGCATCTTCCGGCTCACAGACTGGTGTGTGATGTCCCCACGCGTTGGAATTCAACTCTGCACATGTTGGTCAGGATATGTGAGCAGAAGAGGGCAGTTGTTGAGTACCTGCATCACCTAAGCCGTCGGGAAATGGGTCAAACTCCACACATAACACCTGAGGAGTGGAGATGGATGTCAGACCTATGTACCATCCTCCAAAACTTTGAGGACTCCACCAAGATAGTGAGTGGTGATGACGCCATTATTAGCTTCACCATACCGCTACTCTGCCTTCTAAAATGGTCTCTGCTGAAAAACAAACATGATGCATTGCAGGCGGAGCGCAATGAGTTGCAGCAAGAAACAGTAGTGGGTGTGGGTGATGATAACACACAGCCCAGCCTCGTCTCATCACAACGTGCAGTGGAGGACTATGACGAGGAGGAGGATGAAGACATGGAGCAACTCTCCGGCCAAATTGAGGATATGACATGCACACCAGTCATATCCTCGGTTCAGCGTGGCTGGCCAGAGGACAGGGTAGATGAGGAGGAGGAGGAGGAGGAGGACAGCATGTTCAGTCATCTTGTTGGTCAGGCTACTGAAGTCCTGGCTGTTAAGAGTCTGGCGCACATGGCTGACTTTATGGTAAGCTGCCTGTCTCGTGACCCTCGCGTTAAGAACATCTTGGCCGACAATCATTACTGGTTGGTAACACTGTTAGACCCACGCTACAAGGAGAACTTTTTGTCTCTTATTCCCGTGGAGGAGAGGTCAACCAAAATGCAGCAGTTCCGGAAGGCCATAGTCACGGAAGTAGGCAAAGCATTCCCCTCACAAAACGCTAGCGGCATAGGTCATGAATCAGTGGACAACCGAGGCGTACAGCCGAGAGAGGCACAAGTCCAATCCGCCAGAGGTAGGGGAACAGTCTTTAAGATGTGGGACAGTTTTCTCAGCCCCTCACGTACCACAGCCCCTGAGGTGCGGGATAGTGCCACAAGAAATCCTAAGTTTGCCCAGATGCTGAAGGAGTACCTTGCAGATCGAACAACTGTACTCCGACATTCCTCTGTGCCTTACAATTATTGGGTATCCAAGCTGGACACGTGGCATGAATTGGCTCTCTACGCCTTGGAAGTCCTGGCCTGCCCTGCTGCTAGCGTTTTGTCAGAGCGTGTTTTTAGTGCCGCAGGTGCAATCATTACAGATAAACGCACCCGCCTGTCAACTGAAAATGCTGACAGGCTGACTCTGATCAAGATGAACAAGGGTTGGATTGGGCCAGACTTCACCACACCACCAGCAAATGAGAGCGGAATTTAAAGTTTGCCATGTACCTCCACTCACCCATGGGTACACACTTCTGGACTTTGGATAATCGCTGGACTGCTCCTCCTTCTCCTCATGCGCCACCATGATGATGACCGTTACAAATTGCAATACTTAGGCCTTTGTTTCAGGTATACCCCCAGTGGTAAATTTTTTCGCCCATTCTTTGCAGAATGGACATTACAACGACAGGAGACCCGCTCCTTTGCAATGGGAACAATGTTTTGAGGCCCTCATGCACGTCTCTACCCAGGGACAACGTGGAGCCTCCCAATTTTTGGCTGCCCTGCCTAAGGGCTATACTACAATAGACCCACTTCCTTCCAATGGGCACTTCAGGTTTACAGGCCATCATGCACGTCTCTATCCAGGGACAATGTGGAGCCTCCCAATTTTTGGCTGCCCTGCCTAAGGGCTATACTATAATACACCCACTTCCTGACAATGGACACTTAATGTTTTGAGGCCCTCATGCACGTCTCTACCCAGGGACAACGTGGAGCCTCCCAATTTTTGGCTGCCCTGCCTAAGGGCTATACTATAATACACCCACTTCCTGACAATGGACACTTAATGTTTTGAGGCCCTCATGCACGTCTCTACCCAGGGACAACGTGGAGCCTCCCAATTTTTGGCTGCCCTGCCTAAGGGCTATACTATAATACACCCACTTCCTGACAATGGACACTTAATGTTTTGAGGCCCTCATGCACGTCTCTACCCAGGGACAACGTGGAGCCTCCCAATTTTTGGCTGCCCTGCCTAAGGGCTATACTATAATACACCCACTTCCTGACAATGGACACTTAATGTTTTGAGGCCCTCATGCACGTCTCTACCCAGGGACAACGTGGAGCCTCCCAATTTTTGGCTGCCCTGCCTAAGGGCTATACTATAATACACCCACTTCCTGACAATGGACACTTAATGTTTTGAGGCCCTCATGCACGTCTCTACCCAGGGACAACGTGGAGCCTCCCAATTTTTGGCTGCCCTGCCTAAGGGCTATACTATAATACACCCACTTCCTGACAATGGACACTTAATGTTTTGAGGCCCTCATGCACGTCTCTACCCAGGGACAACGTGGAGCCTCCCAATTTTTGGCTGCCCTGCCTAAGGGCTATACTACAATAGACCCACTTCCTTACAATGGGCACTTCAGGTTTACAGGCCATCATGCACGTCTCTATCCAGGGACAACGTGGAGCCTCCCAATTTTTGGCTGCCCTGCCTAAGGGCTATACTATAATACACCCACTTCCTGACAATGGACACTTAATGTTTTGAGGCCCTCATGCACGTCTCTACCCAGGGACAACGTGGAGCCTCCCAATTTTTGGCTGCCCTGCCTAAGGGCTATACTACAATAGACCCACTTCCTTACAATGGGCACTTCAGGTTTACAGGCCATCATGCACGTCTCTATCCAGGGACAACGTGGAGCCTCCCAATTTTTGGCTGCCCTGCCTAAGGGCTATACTATAATACACCCACTTCCTGACAATGGACACTTAATGTTTTGAGGCCCTCATGCACGTCTCTACCCAGGGACAACGTGGAGCCTCCCAATTTTTGGCTGCCCTGCCTAAGGGCTATACTACAATAGACCCACTTCCTTACAATGGGCACTTCAGGTTTACAGGCCATCATGCACGTCTCTATCCAGGGACAACGTGGAGCCTCCCAATTTTTGGCTGCCCTGCCTAAGGGCTATACTATAATACACCCACTTCCTGACAATGGACACTTAATGTTTTGAGGCCCTCATGCACGTCTCTACCCAGGGACAACGTGGAGCCTCCCAATTTTTGGCTGCCCTGCCTAAGGGCTATACTACAATAGACCCACTTCCTTACAATGGGCACTTCAGGTTTACAGGCCATCATGCACGTCTCTATCCAGGGACAATGTGGAGCCTCCCAATTTTTGGCTGCCCTGCCTAAGGGCTATACTATAATACACCCACTTCCTTCCAATGGGCACTTCAGGTTTACAGGCCCTCATGCACGTCTCTATCCAGGGACAACGTGGAGCCTCCCAATTTTTGGCTGCCCTGCCTAAGGGCTATACTACAATAGACCCACTTCCTTACAATGGGCACTTCAGGTTTACAGGCCATCATGCACGTCTCTATCCAGGGACAACGTGGAGCCTCCCAATTTTTGGCTGCCCTGCCTAAGGGCTATACTACAATAGACCCACTTCCTTACAATGGGCACTTCAGGTTTACAGGCCATCATGCACGTCTGTATGCAGGGGCATTGGTGAACCTCACAATTTTGGACTGCCCTGGCAAAGGAAAATACTACAAAGACTCACTTCCTCAAAATGGGCACATTAGACTCAAGAGGCCTTCATGTACGTCTCTTCTCAGGGACATCGGAGTGCCACACAATGTTTTCACGTAAAATCTTTCATGTATTAATCTCAAAAAGTAACATACACCAGCTCTATCTCACTATTGGGTATGTGCCCTTAACATTTCCGCCATGAAAAATCATTTTGGGGTCATTTTGGAAGGTTTTCTGGTGAGTCCGTAAAAATGGCGTAAAACGCGGACAAAATTGTTCACAGCTGTGACTTTTCAGTGATAAATGCTTCAAGGGGTCTTCCCCATGCTGTTGCCATGTCATTTGAGCACTCTTCTGAGACTTTTGTGACATTTTTAGGGTTTCTCCATGCTGCCGGGGGGTCATTTCACAAAAATACTCGGGTCTCCCATAGGATAACATTGGGCTCGTTGCTCGGGCCGAGTACACGAGTATCTTGGGAGGCTCGGCCCGAGCTTCGAGCACCCGAGGTTTTTAGTACTCGCTCATCACTAGTCCTGTTATTTTAGTCTCTGACCCATTCCTTTGCTTGGGGGCTGAGGGATGGGAGGGCGCCACCGGCTTCATCTGTCTAGGCCATCAAAACACCTTGTTCCAGGCCTTGGCTGACTCAGCTGCACCTCCTGGATCTCTTTTTCAAACATTGACACCTTAATTAAATAGAAGATGCAAATATCTCTAAAAGGAAAAAAATAAACGCAATTGAAAATATATGGCCCAACTCTGACTTCTAATTTTTGGCTTGTAATCTTTTATATGATTTTGTTGAAAGTTCTCTGTAAATCATTCACAGTTCTATGACATCAACCCAACTCTGTGATGTTCTCAGAAGGATCACATTCATGTACTGGATTGCTCCACATAAAAATTCCACAACCCAATTGCTTGACATATACATTTTTCCCAGTGCAGCATATGTATGTGTTAAAAATAATTAATTTGTCTCTAATCAGGTGCTAAATTTGAAGATGCATAGTTGTTATGGCTATTATGGCCACTAATTTGGTGTTAGTTGTTTCATGGGCTTTGTTATGTAACAGGTGTATTATGACCTTGATATTTGTATGCTCTCCCTAGGATGGTGTCAGTTTCACACAAAACAAACCACAGTAATAATAGTCAGTAATTAGAGTTACAGTTGCTGACCTTTCCAGAAAAAGTTCAGGAATGAAAGGATTATATGCACATAGGACATGTAAAACACAGATAATACTAATCGGGGAATATTACAACTTTGCTGTCTATGTTCCACATCTATAACACTTATGGACATTTACTTTAAGATTTTATATCTAAAAAGAGTAGAAATGATGAGGCTTTAGAATGTACTGATCTAAACAGATTTTTATTCGGCAACTATGGGGTTGATCGCAAGATACAACAGGTGAAGAAAGTATTGAACATGTTACCAATTTTCTAAGTATACACTGTGTGCAGAATTATTAGGCAAATGAGTATTTTGATCACATGATAATTTTTATACATGTTGTCCTACTCCAAGCTGTATAGGCTTGAGAGCCAACTACCAATTAAGTAAATCAGGTGATGTGTATCTCTGTAATGAGGAGGGTGTGGTGTAATGACATCATCACCCTATATAAGGTGTGCTTAATTATTAGGCAACTTCCTTTCCTTTGGCATAATGGGTCAGAAGAGAGATTTGACGGGCTCTGAAAAGGCCAAAATTGTGAGATGTCTTACAGAGGGATGCAGCAGTCTTGAATTGCCAAACTTTTGAAGCGTGATCACCGAACAATCAAGCATTTCACGGCAAATAGCCAACAGGGTTGCAAGAAGCGTGTTGGGCAAAAAAGGTGCAAAATAACTGCCCATGAATTGAGGAAAATCAAGCGTGAAGCTGCCAAGTTGCCATTTGACAGCAGTTTGGCCATATTTCAGAGCTGCAACATTACTGGAGTATCAAAAAGCACAAGGTGTGCTATACTCAGGGACATGGCCAAGGTAAAGAAGGCTGAAAAACGACCACCATTGAACAAGAAACATAAGATAAAACGTCAAGACTGGGCCAAGAAATATCTTAAAACTGATTTTTCAAAGGTTGTATGGACTGATGAAATGAGAGTGACTCTTGATGGGCCAGATAGATCAACCAGAGTCTGGATCAGTAAAGGGCAGAGAGCTCCACTCCGACTCAGACGCCAGCAAGGTGGAGGTGGGGTACTGGTATGGGACGGTATAATCAAAGATGAACTGGTGGGACCTTTTTGGGTTGAGGATGGAGTGAAGCGCATCTCCCAGACCTACTGCCAGTTTCTGGAGGACAACTTCTTCAAGTAGTGGTACAGGAAGAAGTCGGTATCGTTCAAGAAAAACATGATTTTCATGCAGGACAATGCTCCATGACATGCATCCAACATGCATCCAACTACTCCACAGCGTGGCTGACCAGTAAAGGTCTAAAAGATGAAAAAATACTGAGATGGCCCCCTGGTTCACCTGACCTGATCCCCATAGAGAACCTGTGGTCCCTCATAAAATGTGAGATCTACGGGGAGGGAAACAGTACACCTCTTGGAACAGTGTCTGGGAGGCTGTGGTGGCTGCTGCATGCAATGTTGATTGTAAACAGATCAAGCAACTGACAGAATCTATGGATGGTAGGCTGTTGAGTGTCATCATAAAGAAAGGTGGCTATATTGGTTAGTAATTTGTTTGAGTTTTGTTTTTGCATGTCAGAAATGTTTATTTCTAAATTTCGTGCAGTTATATTGGTTTACCTGGTGAAAATAAACAAGTGAGATGGGAATATATTTTGGTTTTTATTAAGTTGCCTAATAATTCTGCACAGTAATAGTTACCTGCACAAACAGATATCCCCTAAGATAGCCACATCTAAAAAAAACCAATCCAACTTCCAAAAATATTCAGCTTTGATATTTATGAGTGTTTTGGGTTGATTGAGAACATAGTTGTTGATCAATAATAAAAAAAAATCCTCTAAAATACAACTTGCTTAAAAATTCTGCACACAGTGAATACTTTATATCTACATCCATCCAATCCACACAGGCAAAGAAATCAAACCATAGATGTCTATAAATTAAGTTATGTTTAATAATGAGAAATGACACAGGGAAAAAGTATTAAACATGCTTACTGAAATTTATTTATTACTTCGTATAATATCCTTTGTTGATGATAGCTTCAAAATGCCTCTTTTATGGTGAAACTAATTACATGCATAGCTCAGGTGTGATTTTGGACCATTCTTCTACACAATCATGCTTCAAAGCCTAAAGGTTCCCTTGGATACTTCTATGAACTCTAATCTTTAATTCCTTCCATTCATTTTCAATTGGATTCAGGTCAGGTATTTGGCTGGGCCATTCCAGAAGCTTTATTTTTTTTCTTAAAAACAATTAAAAGTTTCCTTGGGTGTGTGTTTAGGATCATTGTCTTGTTGAAATATCTACCCTCTTTTCATCTTCATCATTCTGGTAGAGGGCAGCAGATTTTTTATCAAGACTGCCTCTGTAGATTTGTCCACTCATCCTTCCTTCAATTAGATGAAGTTTACCAGTGGTGTTTGCAGAAAAAACGGCTCATACCATGATGTTCCCACCTCCAAACTTAACCTGTTTTGTTTTCATCTAGTGGGTTAGTAATGGGAGTGTTTGACCTCTCCATTGCTAAACCTTGGGGTTTATTCCAGCTGATATTACACAGGTGACATCAACTCCCCAAAATATTACCCCGAATGTCATCGCACCAGGGCAATCAGTAAAAGCGAGGCAAAGTTCCAGACATGGTGCATCTTATGTGATGTGTAAATGTGTCAGCAGCCGGGCTGCTCGGATCTGTATCTGTGGTGGCTCGAGGGGCGTCTGGACCCGGAGGGGAGGGGGTCTCGCGACCACTCGAATGAAGAGGGGTATTTACAGGGGATTATTTTTAGAGTTTAAGACGCCACCCGTGGTGTGTGGTAAGGTGGAGTACCATCGCTGCAGCTGGGAGTACTCAGTGGTGATGGAGTGGGCAGCCAGGTGTTTAACCCCTCCACGGGTAGGGGGGGAATGCCCTGGGACTCGGTGATGGTGACGGGGATGTGCCGTTGGGGAGGTAAGGGTCACTTGCGTACTCACTCAATCCAATAACGCTGACACCGACAACTTTAGTAAACCAAAGTTCTGGACACCGCTGCCGCTGAGGGGGAGCACGTTTGGGTCCCGTTTCTGCTAGTGTTGCCTGTTGTTCTGTGGCCTTTTCCCATGGCACCTTGTTACTTTCTGGTTGGTCCCTGTAATCTAAAACTAGTCGGGTCCCGCTCCCCAGTGGGGCTAACTGAGGGAGCTTGCTCTCAGGCTTCACGCTTGGGATTTCTTGGACTATGTTTGTGGAAAGTCCTATCCCTCTCGTTGCGCTAGTACCCCGATTTTGGAGCGGGTAAAGAGGGGATCTTGAAGGCTCCGTTCTCGTCAGGCAAATTGTCAGGTTGCCTGAAGCTACTCCTTGACCTAGGGTCCATGTACCCCATCGTGCCCTGGTCCCAGCCCGGTGATGGTACAAGGCCACCGGCTGTCCTCCACGACAATACTATGCCCCTTGTCACGATTCCCTGCGACCGGGGGTCCATCTCCTACCAGGCCCAGACCAACGTTTGCTACCTAGTATTTCCTAGAAGCCCAGCTCCTGACCTCCTCTCACTTTCACCTCCAACACTACACTCTCCCTTACTCTGACTGACTCCTGAGACTCCTGACCTCCCCTTAACCAACCCCCCAACTGGGCAACCCTATTCCACTCAGGCCGTCCACTGGTGTGTCTGGTGGGTGTGGTGCAGAGTGTTCCTAGGATTTTGATTAGCTGGTTTTGGCAACACCAATGGTTAGGGACCCGTAACCAAGGAGGAGGTGGATATTGCACAGAAGGGCAGATTGCACAATACCCTGTGACGACCTGATAGGCCAGGGCGTCACATAAATATTGGGGCGGCTGAGATTTTTAGGCTGGAATGGCCAAATAAGTATAAGCACAAGACCCACAAATACCTGGAGCTGGCCCTGGCTGAAATGCATGGCAATATAAAATGTGTTGATTATATATTTTCTTAATTTTGATGGGGAAAACATAGTGAAGGGAGAGGTGGTTTGAATGTTTGTTTTTATTTATTCTTAGTATTTTTTTTAAACTTTTTTCTTTAAACTTTATTATTTAGCCCCATAAGGGACTTCAACCTATGATCGGTTGTACTATATATTGCAGTAACTGCTTCATTTAACAACAGTGATCTGAGCTAATTCTAATTGGTGCTGATAATATGCTGGTTATTTGACACAACAACACCTTCCGTTTAGCTTTAGCTTCTGAGCCTGCCACATACACCAGCACTGACATGTGATGTACATGTACGTCAAACTTCTGAAGGGGATTAAATTGCTTTGTGCTGCAACTGCACTTAAAGTGCTTATTATGCTTGGTTTTGTCCCATTGTTTGTCCCTTTAAACCCCTGGTTGTGTGGGGTTCTCAGCATCTGATCCTCACTAATCTAATATTGTTGGCCTACCCCATGAGTAAGGGAAGTTGTCAGCTGATTCATATTTGTCAGTAGCCATTACAGACACCAAATGTATTATTGTAGCCATGTATGTTTTACTTCGAAACACTGCTTCATGAAGACTGGTCCGAGGCAATTTCTCTATGACTTCTCCCTGCCCAACTTCCCATGACTAACTGGTCTCTTACTCTTTGTGTATAAGTGGAGACCTGTCAGTTATTGTGATTGGATCAAAGTGAAGTTGCCGTGGACCTGCGTCAGACTAGTTACCCAAAAATAACCTATAATCAGAAGGATATTCCATTATTTTTGAAAAATCAGCCTCACAATATTACTTAAATATTTAGCCCAACACAAATATGCCATAAGGCAAAAAATACATTAAAAATACATTTTTTGTTGATTAAAAAACCAAACACACATTTAAAATCAATTCATGGATTGGTGAGGGGAGGACAAAAATAAAGAATTGTAGGGTGGCCAGATATGCAGCATAGCTGTGTTGTGTCAAAAATATATTATGAAGTCCGCAGCAAATAATTTTATATATATATATATATATATATATATATATATACAGTTAGGTCCAGAAATATTTGGACAGTGACACAATTTTCGCGAGTTGGGCTCTGCATGCCACCACATTGGATTTGAAATGAAACCTCTACAACAGAATTCAAGTGCAGATTGTAACGTTTAATTTGAAGGTTTGAACAAAAATATCTGATAGAAATTGTAGGAATTGTACACATTTCTTTACAAACACTCCACATTTTAGGAGGTCAAAAGTAATTGGACAAATAAACCAACCCCAAAAAAAAATTTTTATTTTCAATATTTTGTTGCGAATCCTTTGGAGGCAATCACTGCCTTAAGTCTGGAACCCATGGACATCACCAAACGCTGGGTTTCCTCCTTCTTAATGCTTTGACAGGCCTTTACAGCTGCAGCCTTCAGGTCTTGCTTGTTTGTGGGTCTTTCCGTCTTAAGTCTGGATTTGAGCAAGTGAAATGCATGCTCAATTGGGTTAAGATCTGGTGATTGACTTGGCCATTGCAGAATGTTCCACTTTTTTGCACTCATGAACTCCTGGGTAGCTTTGGCTGTATGCTTGGGGTCATTGTCCATCTGTACTATGAAGCGCCGTCCGATCAACTTTGCGGCATTTGGCTGAATCTGGGCTGAAAGTATATCCCGGTACACTTCAGAATTCATCCGGCTACTCTTGTCTGCTGTTATGTCATCAATAAACACAAGTGACCCAGTGCCATTGAAAGCCATGCATGCCCATGCCATCACGTTGCCTCCACCATGTTTTACAGAGGATGTGGTGTGCCTTGGATCATGTGCCGTTCCCTTTCTTCTCCAAACTTTTTTCTTCCCATCATTCTGGTACAGGTTGATCTTTGTCTCATCTGTCCATAGAATACTTTTCCAGAACTGAGCTGGCTTCATGAGGTGTTTTTCAGCAAATTTAACTCTGGCCTGTCTATTTTTGGAATTGATGAATGGTTTGCATCTAGATGTGAACCCTTTGTATTTACTTTCATGGAGTCTTCTCTTTACTGTTGACTTAGAGACAGATACACCTACTTCACTGAGAGTGTTCTGGACTTCAGTTGATGTTGTGAATGGGTTCTTCTTCACCAAAGAAAGTATGCGGCGATCATCCACCACTGTTGTCATCCGTGGACGCCCAGGCCTTTTTGAGTTCCCAAGCTCACCAGTCAATTCCTTTTTTCTCAGAATGTACCCGACTGTTGATTTTGCTACTCCAAGCATGTCTGCTATCTCTCTGATGGATTTTTTCTTTTTTTTCAGCCTCAGGATGTTCTGCTTTACCTCAATTGAGAGTTCCTTAGACCGCGTGTTGTCTGGTCACAGCAACAGCTTCCAAATGCAAAATCACACACCTGTAATCAACCCCAGACCTTTTAACTACTTCATTGATTACAGGTTAACGAGGGAGACGCCTTCAGAGTTAATTGCAGCCCTTAGAGTCCCTTGTCCAATTACTTTTGGTCCCTTGAAAAAGAGGAGGCTATGCATTACAGAGCTATGATTCCTAAACCCTTTCTCCGATTTGGATGTGAAAACTCTCATATTGCAGTTGGGAGTGTGCACTTTCAGCCCATATTATATATATAATTGTATTTCTGAACATGTTTTTGTAAACAGCTAAAATAACAAAACTTGTGTCACTGTCCAAATATTTCTGGACCTAACTGTATATATATATATATATATATATATATATAAAATTTATACCAGATATACAACAATAATATAAGAAATATGCCATACCATACTAATAGGCGATATCATAAATGATATATATTATAGGGCAATCCGTAGAACATATAAATAAATATAGCCCAAAAAGAACCTATTAATAATATCTAGTGCTAAACAAAAGCTATTGCATAATCCCAGCTAAAGTGCAGTCATAGCTGGGTGTCAGATGTATAACAAGTTTTTTCACAGGATAGCAGCCATAAAAATAAATCAAACCATACCCAGTATATAAACTTACCAACCCCTCACACCACTCCAACGACCATTTCGCCACCACTTCATCAGAGAGTGAGGTGGAGGGGTTAGCAAGCACACTCTATACCTCTTGGGCAGCTGTATTGAATCAAAAATCATGGAGACACCATGTTATTGGGCGGCACAGATTGCGCATGCGCCGCACCGCACCCCCATGACCGGAAGTCCGCCCGTGTATATCAAGTGCGACAATGTCACCATTGACAACACGGGGAAGGATGCCAATCACAGAGCACAGTCTGCGCATGCGCGTTGTTCCACACAGTGTCTACCGCTGCCATATTAGAAAAGGTATCCGATCAGAAATATATCCGGTATTGTCTCACGGTGTAACCGCATGATAATTAAGTAACCTATATGTGTAATAACATGCAGTGCACAATAGAAGGCCATTTATATAAAACGCCCCACATAATCTCGGCACTCGGCAATAATATAGCATGTTTTACCCAGGATATTAAAAAAGACTCATATATAAGAAATCTGAGTAATACAGTCATATGAAAAAATTTGGGCACCCCTATTAATGTTAACCTTTTTTCTTTATACAGTCATATGAACAAGTTTGGGCACCCCTATTAATGTTAACCTTTTTTCTTTATAACAATTTGGGTTTTTGCAACAGCTATTTCAGTTTCATATATCTAATAACTGATGGACTGAGTAATATTTCTGGATTGAAATGAGGTTTATTGTACTAACAGAAAATGTGCAATCCGCATTTAAACAAAATTTGAACGGTGCAAAAGTATGGGCACCCTTATCAATTTCTTGATTTGAACACTCCTAACTACTTTTCACTGACTTACTAAACCACTAAACTGGTTTTGTAACCTCATTGAGCTTTGAACTTCATAGGCAGGTGTATCCAATCATGAGAAAAGGTATTTAAGGTGGCCACTTGCAAGTTGTTCTCCTATTTGAATCTCCTATTAAAAGTGTCATCATGGGCTCCTCAAAACAACTCTCAAATGATCTGAAAACAAAGATTATTTAACATAGTTGTTCAGGGGAAGGATACAAAAAGTTGTCTTAGGGATTTCAGTGTCAGTTTCCACGGTGAGGAACATAGTAAGGAAATTGAAGAACACAGGTACAGTTCTTGTTAAGCCCAGAAATGGCAGGCCAAGAAAAATATCAGAAAGGCAGAGAAGAAGAATGGTGAGAACAGTCAAGGACAATCCACAGACCACCTCCAAAGACCTGCAGCATCATCTTGCTGCAGATGGTGTCAATGTGCATTGGTCAACAATACAGCGCACGTTGCACAAGTAGAAGTTGTATGGGAGAGTGATGTGAAAGAAGCCGTTTCTGCAAGCACGCCACAAACAGAGTCTCCTGAGGTATGCAAAAGCTCATTTGGACAAGCCAGTTACATTTTGGACGAAGATCCTGTGGACTGATGAAACAAAGATTGAGTTGTTTGGTCATACAAAAGGTGTTATGCATGGAGGCAAAAAAACACAGCATTCCAAGAAAAGCACTTGCTACCCACAGTAAAATTTGGTGGAGGATCCATCATGCTTTGGGGCGGTGTGTCCAATGCCGGCACCGGGAATCTTTTTAAAGTTGAGGGTCGCATGGATTTAACTCAGTATCAGCAGATTCTTGACAATAATGTGCAAGAATCAGTGACGAAGTTGAAGTTACTCAGGGGATGGATATAGCAGCAAGACAATGATCCAAAACACCGCTCCAAATCTACTCAGGCATTCATGCAGAAGAACAATTACAATGTTCTGGAACGGCCATCCCAGTCCCAAGACCTGAATATCATTGAAAATCTGTGGGATGATGTGAAGCGTGCTGTCCATGCTCATGCGACCATCAAACTTAACTGAACTATAATTGTTTTGTAAACAGGAATGGTCAAAAATACCTTCATCCAGGATCCAGGAACTCATTAAAAGCTACAGAAAGCGACTAGAGGCTGTGATGTTTGCTAAAGGAAGATCTACAAAATATTAATGTCACTTTTATGTTGAGGTGCCCATACTTATGCACCTGTCAAATTTAGTTTAAATGCAGATTGCACATTTTCTGTTAGTACAATAAACCTCATTTCAATTCAGAAATATTACTGAGTCCATCAGTTATTAGATATATGAAACTGAAATAGCTGTTGCAAAAACACAAATTGTTATAAAGAAAAAAGGTTAACATTAATAGGGGTGCCCAAACTTTTTTATATGAGTGTAACAATTTGGGTTTTTGCAACAGCTATTTCAGTTTCATATATCTAATAACTGATGGACTGAGTAATATTTCTGGATTGAAATGAGGTTTATTGTACTAACAGAAAATGTTCAATCCGCATTTAATGAAAATTGAACAATGCAAAAGTATGGGCACCTCAACATAAAAGAGACATTAATATTTTGTAGATCCTCCTTTTGCAAAAATCACAGCCTCTAGTCGCTTCCTGTAGCTTTTTTATGAGTTCCTGGATCCTGGATGAAGGTATATTTGACCATTCCTGTTTACAAAACAATTCCAGTTCAGTTAAGTTTGATGGTCGCCGAGCATGGACAGCACGCTTCAAATCATCCCACAGATGTTCAATGATATTCAGGTGCGGATTGCACATTTTCTGTTAGTACAATAAACCTCATTTCAATCCAGAAATATTACTCAGTCCATCAGTTATTAGATATATGAAACTGAAATAGCTGTTGCAAAAAAACAAATTGTTATGAAGAAAAAAGGTTAACATTAATAGGGGTGCCCAAACTTTTTCATATGACTGTACAGCTCAAGAGGCTAGAGCCTGTCTGAGGTAGTGGAGTGGACAAGGGAAGCTGCGGAGAAGAGGAAAGTTCACACTCAGCTTTGGAAGGCTAATACCCTGGGCAAGGTCTAGACAGGAAATGTACCCCAAAGAATAGCGGCAGCAGAACAGGAATGTATGTCTATCCTGAAGATTGAAGAGCAAATAAAACAGTTGTTGTGTTGGAAAGACTCTCTTTCTATGATGTGTTGCCCTGCTAAGTCTACTGTGGTGACCAGCTGTGAGGTGCTATACTCACCCCTGAAGACCCAGGTAAGTGTTACACCCCCCAACCAGGGCAGAACACAAACAGAAGTTCAGATTAGTAAAGTAGAGTAGAGTGAACCATTGCCGGCCATCCCTTGGCTGCCCCCTACATAGCAGCATTTCAAAGTAAAACATGCTCAACTGAATCAACCAACAGATTACCTTTTTGACAACTGGATAATAACTTTTTCTATTAGTAATAGAAGTCTGAACTTAGTGACATGTCTATTTTAGACTTTTTATGGCAGCTTTGCATGTATTTAATCTTGTAAATTAAAATGACCAGATTCTACTCTACTGATCCAATTGTTCAGGGGAGAATAAGGAGACTTCATACATATTAGATGGTTAGCCAATTCAGGCAAAATTGGTGGCTGCAAAAAATCTTAAAGAACCACTCATTTTTTTTAATTTATTTCAACACTGGATGCTTTAAATCTAAAGGGTGCTTTACACGCTGCGACATTGCTAGCAATTGCTAGTGATGTTGCGAGCGTTAGCACTAGAGATGAGCGAACCGGTCGCGGTTCGGCTCGAGGTTGGTTCGCCGAACGGTTCTCCCATTCGAGTTCGGTTCGTCGAACGTTCGACGAACCGAACTCGAACTGCATAGGAAACAATGGCAGGCAATCACAAACACATAAAAACACCTAGAAAACACCCTCAAAGGTGTCCAAAAGGTGATAAACAACTCACAACACAACACAAACACATGGGAAAGTGACAAGGACATATACTCATGCGAAAACAAAACAGCTGGACAAGGAAAAAGAGGAGGAGACACAGATATATGAGTATATGAAAGGAAACATCGATGCCATTACTGTGCAACTGGAGCCCTGCTCATTTTAGGCTTCCAATCGGGATAAATTGCCTGAGCTCGCCACGTACGCCTTGGGGATCTTGTCGTGTCCTGCAGCCAGCGTTCTCTCGGAACCTGTCTTCAGTGCTGCTCAGGGTCTGCTGGCAGATAAGCACACGTGTTTGTCCACTGACAATGTGGACATGGCTCTCAGAGGACTTTTCTTCCCCTGGGTCAGCCAGGGGAGGCGAAAGGCACGCGTATTTTTGAGAGTGCTTCATGCAAAGCATCTTTTTCATTTTGAATAGGGAGGTCAAGTGATGCCAGTCAAGTGGGGTGTGTGTGGCCCAATTAGTGGCAACGAGGAAGACTGTGGTTGGAGTCCCCTCGCTGTGTTTCTAAAAGAACCAAGATGAACAAGTCATGGCTCTCAGAGGACTTTTGTTCCCCTGGGTCAGCCAGGGGACGGGAAAGGCACGCGTATTTTTGAGAGTGCTTCATGCAAAGCATCTTTTTCTTTTTCAAAAGGGGGGTCAACTGATACCAGTCAAGTGGGGTGTGTGTGGCCCAATTAGTGGCAACGAGGGAGACTGTGGTTGGAGTCCCCTCGCTGTGTTTCTAAAAGAACCAAGATGAACAAGTCATGGCTCTCAGAGGACTTTTGTTCCCCTGGGTCAGCCAGGGGACGGGAAAGGCACGCGTATTTTTGAGAGTGCTTCATGCAAAGCATCTTTTTCTTTTTCAAAAGGGGGGTCAACTGATGCCAGTCAAGTGGGGTGTGTGTGGCCCAGTTAGTGGAAACGAGGGAGACTGTGGTTGGAGTCCCCTCGCTTTTGAAAAAAGAACCAAGATGAACAAGTCATGGCTCTCAGAGGACTTTTCTTCCCCTGGGTCAGCCAGGGGACGGGAAAGGCACGCGTATTTTTGAGAGTGCTTCATGCAAAGCATCTTTTTCTTTTTCAAAAGGGGGGGTCAACTGATGCCAGTCAAGTGGGGTGTGTGTGGCCCAATTAGTGGCAACAAGGGAGACTGTGGTTGGAGTCCCCTCGCTGTGTTTCTAAAAGAACCAAGATGAACAAGTCATGGCTCTCAGAGGACTTTTCTTCCCCTGGGTCAGCCAGGGGATGGGAAAGGCACGCGTATTTTTGAGAGTGCTTCATGCAAAGCATCTTTTTCTTTTTCAAAAGGGGGGTCAACTGATGCCAGTCAAGTGGGGTGTGTGTGGCCCAATTAGTGGCAACGAGGGAGACTGTGGTTGGAGTCCCCTCGCTGTGTTTCTAAAAGAACCAAGATGAACAAGTCATGGCTCTCAGAGGACTTTTCTTCCCCTGGGTCAGCCAGGGGACGGGAAAGGCACGCGTATTTTTGAGAGTGCTTCATGCAAAGCATCTTTTTCTTTTTCAAAAGGGGGGTAAACTGATGCCAGTCAAGTGGGGTGTGTGTGGCCCAATTAGTGGCAGCGAGGGAGACTGTGGTTGGGGTCCCCTCGCTGTGTTTTACATGATTTTCGAAGGGCATGACATGCCTAAGAGGTTGAGTTTCATCATCTGCAACTTGTTGGCAACAGAAAGGCTGCCTTTACACCCTTTTGAGATCGAGGATTTTCGAGACCTGCCCATTGCAGTGCCCCAAGAGCCGATGGCCAGTCGTCACTCCTTCTCCAAGAAAGGCGTGCCCGCGCTACCACAGCATGTCGCACACAACCTCACCGATTCCTTGAGAAGCTCTGTGTGTGACAGGGTGCATTTCACCACAGATACTTGGACCAGTAAGCATGGACAGGAGAGTTACATGTTGCTGACTGGGCACTGGGTAACTATGGTGAGAGATGGAGAAGGGTTTGCTGTACAAGTCTTGCCGTCCACATGACTTGTGTGTCAATCCTTCATCTGTATGTACAAGTTCCTCCACTGCATCTGCCTCCTCAACCTCGTGTGGGTCCTCAACCTCGGCCCAAACCCTGTGTGGTCAGGCCACCCGCGTTGTAACTGCGCCCAAGGAATCCCACACACCTCCTTACTATGCTGGCAGCAGAGCTCAAGGCCATCAGGCGGTCAAATGTTTACTTTAAAATGTAGGGGAAATGTGAGACACTACTGAGGAATTGTTGACGGTTAGCTCTGGAGAGTGAGACGGAGTTTCATCAATGGTTGTCTCCACTCAACCAGCAGCCAGGGAAGGTCGGGTGCGACAATGATGCAAACCAGTCTGCGACCCTTCTTCAGGGCGATGTGGCACACGTGCCTTGTATGGCTCACGTGTTGAACTTGGTTGTCCAGCAATTTTTAAAACACTATCCCGGCCTACATGGCCTTCTGCAGTGGGCACGGTGTAATGCCTGCCTGGATCGACACACTCAGATGGGCTGTAAAGGATAGGCTAGAGGCAAGCCACTCACCAAGCTGGATACCCAGAACCCTGAAACCCTTTAACCCCTATACAGTGATTTGGAATTACACAGGGCCCAAGTTGATCAATACCTGTGGAAGGCTGCAGTTCCAGAGAATAGTAGTCATGCAGGGTCAAAAACATTAATTGAGGAAGAGGAACAGAATGGGATGGCCAGGACTTAATCAGAAAACAAGCAGAGGTGAAATGCGTATCGGCCAACGAGGTACATAAACAGCAAGCAGGAAAAGTAGTCAGGTAACAATCACACAAACTCATAAAACTGAACTGGGGGTAACAGTAACAAGAGGTTCATAGCTTTGTCTGGCAGTGGTCTGCAGACAGGAGGGGCCTAAAAAAGGGTGTGGTGTCTTTCCATTGGTTGTAGCTGAATGATGGTACTTCATCTGTGAGATACCCACCACCTACATTCAGCCTGTGGTTCTGTATCTGTCAAGGTAACGCAACCCAGTGGGTGACCATAACCTGCGTCCACCTGCGCCGCAGGCATCGACTCCTTTCCCATCATCAGCACTATGCACGAAAGGAACATGTTGTCACCTGGCGACCGGAGTACAAATTGATTGAGTGGACTACGTTGGTGACTTAACAGCCGTGTGCGGCAATGATGCAAACCTGTCTGCGGCCCTTCGTCAGGGCAATGTGACACACGTGCCTTGTATGGCTCATGTGTTGAATCTGATTCTCCAGCAATTTTTAAAATACCATCCCGGCCTACATGGCCTTGTGCAGCGGGCACGCTGCTATGTGCTCACTTTCATCCTTCGCACCCAGCAGCTCAAAAACTTTCATCGCTCCTGAAGTCTTAGGGTCTGGCGGTTAAACGCCGGAAATGCGATGTTCCGACACGCAGGAATTGGAATCTGCACATGTTGCAGTGTCTGTGGCAGCACCGCAGAGCCCTGCTGAAATACGGTATGATGTATACCCTGGGCTAACTTGATCCAGAGGTGGTGCAGATCACGCTGCTGGAGTGGTGTCAGATCAAGGACCTGTGCACCCTTCTACACAGTTTACAAATGTCGACGAAGATGTTTAGCACTAGCGATGCCATTCTCAGCGTGACAATTCTGGTCATCTACAAGATGGAGCACACTGTAAGCATTATTCGGAGTCAGGTGTTGGTCCAAGAGGGAGGGGAGGAAGTACAGGAGGAGTGATATGCAGAAGGGATAATAAGATGTACAAGGTCCATACGTTGAGCGGCACCTAGGCGGCAGTCATGGTGGGGGATAGGGATTAACAAGGGCACATAGTATCAGCAAAAATTGTTGAGGAAGGTGCAGGAGCCCATGAAGGAGGACGAACTTGCGATGGGCATGGAAGACTCAGCAGATGAGTGAGAGCTTGCTCACATTTCGGTTGTGCGAGGTTGGGAGGAGAGGGCAGAGGAAGGAGGCACGATTCTCACCTCTCTGCCACCAACAAACCAAGGACTTGGTCCTCCTGGATGCACAAGACACATGAGCGCCTTCTTGCTGCACTACCTACAACATGACCCTCGGATTGTTTGAATTCGAAGTAATGCTAACTACTGGGTTGCCACACTGTTAGATCCCCGGTACAAGACAAAATTTGGCGAAATAATTCCAGCCATAGAAAGGGACGCACGTATACAGGAGTATCTGCAGAAGGTGGTACGGATTCTTAGATCTGCTTTTCCAGTAAACACCAGTGCTGCACAGAGTGAATCTCAACGCTTTGTCATGGATAGGAGGAAATGGGCTTTTACTTGTCCACATCTGAGGGACCGAGGGCTGCCTGCTGGGCTGAGATGGCATTGAGTGTCCCTGCAGAGTTGCACTTTTGGTCATATACCAAATGAGTTGAAAGAGGACAAATGCTGGTGGAAAGGGGAACAGGTGTGTTGGAAAGGGGAAAAAAGTTTTTGTCCGTGGGTTTGGTGGTTAAGCAAAAGTAACATTTGATGAAGAAACACCATCTGTTACGGTGGGACTGGCAGATTTGGATAAGGTGGTATATACTATGTTACCGGTATATAACGAAAATTAATAAGAAAAGAAAGAGAAAGGTATATATCCCCATCAGCAGTCAATGTCCACCGTGCTCCCAGATGGAAAAGGAGAGGTTGGCAAATGGAAGGTTAGGTGGAGGATACAGATCTGTGTGGCTATGAAACTAATAGTTGCCTGAACCGAGTTATACGCCACTGGGATCTGGAGACTGGGAGCCCTGTTAGCGTCACAGGGTCCACACGCCCACCCAGCCCAGGAACTCCCTGTTAACATCACAGGGGCCATTCAGTACGCTGACCGTGTGCATTGGGGCCACACCTGTGGACAGCAGGCGCATCAGCAGCAGCAGGCCTGTTAATGCCACTGGGCTGCCCAAGCAGGACTTGTAGGACAGGAGCTGGTCTTAACCGTTCTGCGTTACCAACTGTGGTGGCGGCCTGCATCGACGCCCTATCCCTGCCTACCTCTGGCCTAATGCCGCAATGGGTTCAACACATGGAGGTGTGCTCTTTCGGAGCATAATAGAAGGCTGCGCACCTCCTTGTTGGCTCCAGCCCGTTTTATAACCTGGGTCCGCCCCAAACCAGGGGGGAACACAATGCACCTCCTGGAGACAAAAGCAGAGTGACACGTCATGAGTGGCATAACTAGTGTCCTATTTGGAACCGCAACTTCAATAATGACCTCATGGCTGCCACGACACAAACACCTCACCAGTCATCGTCTGACCATCAATAATGAGGTGACAAGTCATAGTGGCGGGCCTCTGCAAGCCATTTGGGAGTGGCCTGGCCACATCGTCAGGACACCTGATGCCCTGTGGTCTATATGGGCCCCCCCACATCAGGGGCAGGGCCAAAGAGTTCATTACCGGACCTTGTTTCTGATGCAGTAAGTGCCTGAGCATGGTCAGTTGCATGAAATAGAGTCTCTGAAAAAAGACTATCAGCTTTAGCATGGTGTCTCGGCACAAAACAGGACTTAGATCCGGCACGGAATGCACGTACCTGTGCAAAGAGGCTTTTCACACTAAGCATGGGCTGTATCCCGAAATGAAGACTTAGCGTCAGGAATGGCACAGTCAGGCTGAGCATACTCACTAGGCGAAACACTGTAGTTAGGCTGCAGCTGGGGTAAATCGGCACACGCATGCGCACTAGCTGCCTCTCCACACTTACACGTGGAGGAGAAATTGCTCTTCGGGTGTGGACTTGGAGATGCTGTCTATGAACAGAAGGAAAAGCTAAAGGAAGCCTCACTTTCTATCTCTCCGAATTATCAAATGCAGCAATGAATTCCCTGAGTTTGCTATAACATTAGCGTAGCAAAATGTGCATGAGGGTGTCCTGCACAGGTGCTAGAAATAGCTTGGCACCAGTGGGACAATAATGGAATACATCATCCAGTTCTATGATGCCACTAAATGGAAGTATTTTTTGCTATCATTATAGCTTATTAAAAACAGAGCAGGAGGGTGTCCTGCACAGGTGCTGCACATAGATTTGCACCAGTGGGGCACTAATGGAGTACAACAGCCACTTCTTGTATGCCACTAAATTTACTCAATTTTTGGTATTATAATGTCTTAGTAAGTAACAATGAGTTTGAGTGTGCAATGCAGGCAGAGGTGCTGCAAATATCTTTGCACTAGTGGGACTATACAGAAATCCAACAGCCACTTTTAGGATGCCACTAAGTTCACTCAGTGTTTGCTAGTATAATGGCTTAGTAACAATGAGTTGGAGTGTGCAATGCAGGCAGAGGTGCTGCAAATATCTTTGCACTAGTGGGACGATACAGAAGTCCAATAGCCACGTTTAGGATGCCACTAAGTTCACTCAGTGTTTGCTAGTATAATCGCTTAATTATAATGAGTTTGAGTGTGCAATGCAGCCAGACAAACTGCAAATATCTTTGCACTACTGGGACTATACAGAAGTCCAATAGCCACGTTTAGGATGCCACTAAGTTCACTCAGTGTTTGATAGTATAATGGCTTAGTTATAATGAGTTTGAGTGTGCAATGCAGGCAGACGTGCTGCAAATATCTTTGCACTACTGGGACTATACAGAAGTCCAATAGCCATGTTTAGGATGCCACTAAGTTCACTCAGTGTTTGCTAGTATAATGGCTTAGTTATAATGAGTTGGAGTGTGCAATGCAGGCAGAGGTGCTGCAAATATCTGTGCACTACTGGGACTATACAGAAGTCCAACAGCCACGTTTAGGATGCCACTAGGTTCACTCAGTGTTTGCTAGTATAATGGCTTAGTTATAATGAGTTTGAGTGTGCAATGCAGCCAGACGTGCTGCAAATATCTTTGCACTACTGGGACTATACAGAAGTCCAATAGCCACGTTTAGGATGCCACTAAGTTCACTCAGTGTTTGCTAGTATAATGGCTTAGTAACAATGAGTTTGAGTGTGCAATGCAGGCAGACGTGCTGCAAATATCTTTGCACTAGTGGGACTGTACAGAAGTCCAATAGCCACGTTTAGGATGCCACTAGGTTCACTCAGTGTTTGCTAGTATAATGGCTTAGTAACAATGAGTTTGAGTGTGCAATGCAGGCAGAGGTGCTGCAAATATCTTTGCACTAGTGGGACTATACAGAAGTCCATTAGCCACGTTTAGGATGCCACTAGGTTCACTCAGTGTTTGCTAGTATAATGGCTTAGTAACAATGAGTTTGAGTGTGCAATGCAGGCAGACGTGCTGCAAATATTTTTGCACCAGTGGGACAATACAGAAGTCCAACAGCCACTTTTAGGATGCCACTAAGTTTCCTCAGTGTTTGCTAGTATAATGGCTTAGTAACAATGAGTTGGAGTGTGCAAAGGGCAGGAGGGTACAGTGGCAGGGTTGTGGGTCTCTGGGTAGAGGAAAGGAAGTCTGCCTTTCTATCCCTCCTAATGGGGAAATGCAGCGAGGAAATCCCTGACCTTAGCTACACAGACGCTGTCATCTTGTGTAGCTGTTAAACTCTGTTTTCAGGACCTGTCACCTATGGCTCTGACCCTGCCAGTATGAGCCCTTAAAAGGACTGATAGAAAGTGCTATCCTTATGCTGTCCAGCGCTGTGTATGGAGCGTATACAGCTGTATCGGCGATAGGAGCTGCGCCAGTGATGTCTGACACCAAGGACGCAGAAGAGATAATGGCGTCCGGACAGGCAGATACTCGTTTTTATAATGCAGGGACATGTGACATGGACATCCTATCACACATGCCGTTGCTTCTCTGGCTAAAAGTCCACTTAGCTGTGTGTGTGTCTGGGATTGACTGACATGCTGGCCCTCCCCACTACACGCGCGCGCTTAGGGAAGGAAGACGAGGAAAAAAAAAAATGGCGATCGCCATTATCCACACAGCAGTGATCTGAATGCGCTGTTCCCGCACACTATACACTGAAATGTCATAATAGTGTGAGTCACAGAGTGACTTGCACTATTACAGCAGAAGGCCAGCTAGGAATTAGCTGGGTTTTTTGCTGCTAGAACCGTTCTCGAACGTATCTAGAACTATCGAGCTTTTGCAAAAAAGCTCGAGTTCTAGTTCGATCTAGAACAGCCCCCAAAATCACTCGAGCCGCGAACTGGAGAACCACGAACCGCGAACCGCGCTCAACTCTAGTTAGCACCCGCCCCCGTCATTGGTGCGATATGTGGTGATCGCTACCGTAGCGAACATTATTGCTACGGCAGTGTCACACGCACATACCGGTTCTGCAATGTCGCTGTGCCCGCCGAACAATCCCTCCTTCAAGGGGGAGGTGCGTTCGGCGTCACAGCGACATCACAGCGGCATCACAAAACGGCCGCCCAATAGCAGATGAGGGGCGGAGATGAGCGGCTGGAACATGCCGCCCACCTCCTTCCTTCCTTCCTCATTGCCGGTGGACGGAGGTAAGGAGATGATTGTAGCTCCTGCGGTGTCACACATAGCGATGTGTGATGCCGCAGGAACGAGGAACAACCTCGCTATGTACGAGACAACGATTTTTGGTAAATGAATGACCTGTCATATAACAATGATTTTTGTCTCTTTTGCGATCGTTTAAGGTCGCTCCTGCTTGTCACACGCTGCGATGTCGCTAACGGCGCCGGATGTGCGTCACAAACACCGTGACTCCGACGATATATCGTTACTTAGCGATGTCTCGGCATGTAAATGGCCCTTAAGTCCCCTGCTCTTATGCTTATAGTACCCTCCGGCATCTTTATTTCTTATCAGCGCTGCTCCTGTCAGTCTTCTGCAGTTTGTGACCTGCTGGTTGCTCCAATGTTTCATGGAGGTCTGTGACAGCCTTGTTCTCGCTCTGATAGACTTGAATTGGGAACTTGAGACGTAACTTCAGACTTCTGGACAGTCAGAGGTTTTTGTCACAAGATGGCGTCGTAGAATCGGAGTGGCACCAAAAAATGTGAAGATACCAGATGGTTAGTGTAGGACTGGGAGCAGGGGGCTTAGATTTAAAGGACCACTACTGTGGTGAGAAAAAAAATGCTATAGTGATGGTTTGATCGAACGTTTATGGAGAAATTTAGGAATGTAAGGATTTTCCCAGAACTGAAGAACAGAGGAGTATCTAGGGGGGAGGCTGGCGGGGCATTTTCCCCGGGCGCAACTGTGAGGGGGGCGCTGTCGGGCTGCCTGATGCAGTGCTGTGAAAGTCTCCCCGTGGGCTGCGGTTGCCGTTCTGCAGTGGGAGCCGCCATTCTCTGAGAGCGGCTGTCACACTGACAACCGCTCTCATAGAAGCTGCAGCACGCGGCTCCCACTGCTCAATTGTCCTTGTATCTGTCAGACTTCCGGGTCAGAGCGACGGCTGTCATATGATCAGGTCAGCTGATCACACTGCTGACCCGGAAGTCAGGGCCGCAGCGCAGAGGCGGCAGAGAGCGCTGATAAGTGCTCCACTGTGGAACTGAAGACATGGACGGAGGAATATTATGGGGTGAGGGGGGAGGTATCTATGCACACGGAATGTGGGAACAGAGGATGGGGAGAGGGACGTATCAGTAGACACATTATGAGGGGATAGAGGTTGGGGAGGGGGCAGTATCTAAAGACAGTATGGAGGAGAGAAGATGTGAAGGGAGCAGTATTTATAGACTCACTAGGGGTGCAGGGGAACGATCTTTTGACACAGTATGGTGGGAAGAGAGGTTGGGGAGGGGGAAGCATCTTTGGGCACAGTATGGGGAGAGAAATGATGAGGGGTGATGTATGGGGAGAGAAATGATGAGGGGTGATGTATGGGGAGAGAAATAATGAGGTATGATGTATGGGGAGAGAAATGATGAGGGATGATGTATGGGGAGAGAAATGATGAGGGATGATGTTTGGGGAGAGAAATGATGAGGGGTAATGTATGGAGAGAGAAATGATGAGGGATCATGTATGTGGAGAGAAATGATGAGGGATGATGTATGGGGAGAGAAATGATGAGGGATGATGTATGGGGAGAGAAATGATGAGGTATGATGTATGGGGAGAGAAATGATGAGGGATGATGTATGGGGAGAGAAATGATGAGGGGTGATGTATGGGGAGAGAAATGATGAGGGGTAATGTATGGAGAGAGAAATCATGAGGGGTGATGTATGGGGAGAGAAATGATGAGGGATGATGTATGGGGAGAGAAATGATGAGGGGTTATGTATGAGGAGAGAAATGATGAGGGTTTATGTATGGGGAGAGAAATGATGAGGGATGATGTATGGGGAGAGAAATGATGAGGGGTGATGTATGGGGAGAGGGAGGATGCGGGGTGGTGTATGGGGAGAGGGAGGATGCGGGGTGATGTATGGGGAGAGGAAGGATGCGGGGTGATGTATAGGGAGAGGGAGGATGCAGGATGATGTATAGGCAGAGAAATGAGGAGGGGTGATGTATGGGGAGAGGGAGGATGTGGGGTGATGTATGGGGAGAGGGAAGATGCAGAGTTATGTATGGTGAGAGGGAAGATGTGGAGTTATGTATGGGAAAAGGGAGGAGGCGGGGTGATGAAGGATGCGGGGTGACGTATGGGGAGAGGGAGGGTGAAGGGTGATGTATGGGGAGAGGAAGGGTGAGGGGTGATGTATGGGGAGAGGGAGGGTGAGGGGTGATGTATGGGGAGAGGGAGGATGAGGGGTGATGTATGGGGAGAGGGAGGGGATGATATATGGGGAGAGGGAGGGTGAGGGGTGATGTATGGGGAGAGGGAGGGGTGACGTATACAGACATGGAATGGGGAGAAAATGGGAAAGAAATTTTGAGGACACAGAATAAAGAGTGACATGGTATGAGGAGAAAGTGGGCAGGATGGGGAGTGAGGCAGAAAACTATATGGACACGCAGGAGGTAGTGAGGAAGACAGTAAGGGATGAGAAAAATATGAGGGGGCACAGAATAGAGACTGGGTAGTAGAGAGACGTGGTATGGAGAGGAGGCAGAATTGGAGGACAGTGTGAGGCCATAGCGAGGAGGGGGTGGGATGAGAGGGCAGAGTAAAAAGACTGGGCAGTATAGGGTAATACAGTGAGAGGACAGTGTGAAGAGTAGTGTGGAAAGGAGAGGGAGTGTGGAGGGCATGTACCATAAGAGGTACAGTGTGGGTCATATTTTGTGCAGAGAATACTGTGAGGGGCCGTTATTTATTCAGGGGCACAGTGTAGGGCAGATATTTTTAAATAGAAGTATTATAATCATTCTGCTATTTTAGGGGCATCGTGATGGGATGTGCTGCAGAAGACTGGAGAAGATGGAAATCTGCAGGCATGAGATTTGAATGTGAAAGTCGTCATGGCGTCAGGAAAAGGTGAAGAATAGAAAGAAACAACTCAGAGACAACATCATCTATAAGGTACCTGAATGTAAATGTTTATTTGTGATACTAGGTCCCATCATTAGGCCTTGGTGCCACTTGCGCATTGTTTATGATGTGAGCACAATGGGACCCCCACTGATCAGCTGTTCTTGGTGCAGTTGGCCGGAAATGCTTATTTCTGGATCTACTCTGTCCTCTGATGGTGTCCGTGGCTGGGTACTCCACATCCACCTCATTAATTTTAATAGGAGACTGCTGCCACTATCAGAAGATGGAGCTGATCCAGAACTGAGCACTTTCGGGCACCTGCCACCACCGGCACGGCACCTAGAACAGTATATTGGCGGGGGTGCCATGTTCCAGATCGCAAATCGCTGCCCGTGTCGCACAACAGCCGTCACACCCGTCACACATACATACCTGTCCGGCGACGTCGCTGTGACGGGCGAACCGCCTCCTTTCTAAGGGGGCGGTCCGTGCGGCGTCACAGCGACGTCACTGAACCAACACCCAATAACAGCGGAGGGGCGGAGCTGAGCGGGACGTAACATCCCGCCCACCTCCTTCCTTCCTCATAGCGGCCGGGAGGCAGGTAAGGGGAGCTTCCTCGTTCCTGCGGCGTCACACGCAGCGATGTGTGCTGCCGCAGGAACGAGGAACAACCTCGTTACTGCTGCAGTAACGAGATTTGAGAATGGACCCCCGTGTCGCCGATTAGCGATTTTGCACGTTTTTGCAACGATGCAAAATCGCTTATCGGTGTCACACGCAACGGCATCGCTAATGCGGCCGGATGTGCGTCACGAATTCCGTGACCCCAACGACTCCGCATTAGCGATGTCGCAGCATGTAAAGCCCGCTTATGTGTCACTTTATGTGACTGCAGACTTCTGAATTCTCAGTGTGCACACTGCACGCTGTCAGGATTCTCTGGTGCCAGCGGTGAGAGTGGGAGGTTGCGAAGCTGCAAGTATGCGGTCACGTGCTGAACAGACATGCTCAATGAAAATTAATTGACTGAGGCCGAACACATCAAACCAGAATGTGGCCAGAAGTATACAAATCTCATACTTGTACTTACATGATCGTCCATTCTCGTCACTGGCACCGGAGAATCCTAAAAGTGTGCAGAGAATGCGTTGTAAGAATTCAGAAGCCTGAAGTCACGAATAGATTCACTGCAGATTTCATCTCTAATCTGGACAATCCCTTTAATTACAAAATTAAGTAGTGTAGTATCCTCAGTTCTAACAGCGTGTAATATACCCACTGTGACAATTCAGCTCTGCTCGCTGGTCACCACATGGCCACTCCACTCATATGTGATGTTCATACTTGCATGTGACAACTGGCTTTTCTTCATACGTTTGTCATTGAACATTGAGAGAATTATTAAGAGAAGCTCATACTCACGTGACTAAAGCCCGCTTTACATGCTGCAATATATCTTACAATGTGTCGGCGGGGTGACGTCGTAAGTGACACACATCCGGCATCGTAAGGTACATTGCAGTGTGTGACAGGTACGTGCGATTGCGATTGAACGGTACAACGTTCATCGCATACACATCGTACCTTTCTCTAGAATTGCACGTCAGATTGTTCATCGTACCCGGAGTAGCGCACATCGCAGCGTGTGACACCCCGGGAACGATGAACAGATCTCACCTGCCTCCTGCGGCTCCTGGCTCACAATGCGGAAGGAAGGAGGTGGGCGGGATGTTTACGTCCTGCTCAGCTCCGCCCCTCCGCTTCTATTGGCCGGCTGCTGCGTGACGTTGATGTGATGCCGAACGTCCCTCCCACTCCAGGAAGTGGACGTTCGCCGCCCACATCGAGGTCGTATGGAAGGTAAGTACATGTGACGGGGGTTGATTGTTTGTGCGGCACGTTCAACAAATTGAACGTGCCTCACATACGATGGGGGCGTTGCAAATCGCATACGATTGCAACGTGTAAAGCAGGCTTAAGTGTGCAAATCATATATGAGTGACTGGTCACATGACGACCACCCAAATTGCTTGGTGGTGGTGGTGGGGGGGCACCAAACTGAATTCTTGCCCCGGATGCTGGAAAGCCTAGAAATACCTCTGTGAAGAAACAATCTTCTTTCAATTCCAGACACCCAGTTGTAAACTTTGCAGTAAGTTGTTTTGATTATTTTCTTTGGAGCGCACCCAATCTTTCTATTATACTACTTACAAAACAATTTTGTTATCTGTGGTGTCTTTCCAGTTTTAATTTTCTTTTACAGATTATCTTCATTGTCTTCTCAACATGTGAAATGTTCACAGTAGGCTTGAGATGTCATATGATTATGATAAAAAAAAAAGAAGTACCGTTTCCAGCTCTGCAAGAAGCTAATGAGCAGAACAATCTATTTTTGTTTACTAATTAACATTTGAAACCCTGTAGAAAAGTCATATTAGCAACAACAGATACGTGTTTAGGTCAATATTAGTCAGAAAATTCTACACAATGACAACATATTCTCGACAAAATAACACCCACTCAAATTGTACTTGCCTCACATTTCACATTTGTTGGACTATTTCCAGATTCATGAAAGCTGCCGTGGTGCTAAAACAGTACAAGAGTCAGAACACATTGACTAATATAATGCTTTGGCTGCTTAAACTTTAATTGCATGCTATAGATGATGCCATTAGGAAGTGATATCACTGTTAATTCCATATACATTATTATTTACACTGCTAAATGCTAACCTTATCAAGATATATTTACCAACAGCGTAGGAACCAAGTACTTAATAGCTTAATCCAGCACTAGACACATTAGATTGGATTACATATTTTTCCCCTAATGAATAAAGCTAAATTTAATTGTCTGAATTTGCATCTGAACCCCCCAAAGGAAAAAAAATGTAAAAAAATAACAAAATAAAAATATAATATAAATGTTATGTCAAATTATATCAACAATGTAAGAACGTTGTAGAGATTGTGTAAAAAGAAATATGCCAAAAATATAATTATATCAGAGACTGATTCACAAAAGTGTATTGGTATCTGTCCGCATTACGGATCAACAATCCAGGCATATTACAGATAAAATGTAGCAGTGCGTCATTTGTATACTATCAGTATTATATCAATGCTAGGTATTATATTACTGATTAGTATTGGCGGCCCCGGAATGCAAAAGTCTGCATCCGAGCGGTTTCAAAAGAAGCCGAGTAAAGATGAGCAAACCTTTGGAGGTTCAGTTCGCTGGCAGCAAACAAGCCTAGCTCCACAGGCTTGCGATTGACCTGAACCCCGGATCAAGTCACTGATTGGCAGCTTATGTCTCCGCCCACATTCAGCCTGCCATAAGCAGATCACTCACAGGGGAGGGTGGGTGGTCTTTTCCAATTTTTTTTTTGTTGCACACTACATGTGATGCGCTGAGATGCCCCCCAGTGTGCGCTGTTCAAACACTGCAAGCAGCTCACAGAGGGCTGAGCAATGAGCATAACTGAGAACACCGTTGCTTACACAACTTTTGTTCACATATAAGACATCTGAACCCCAAATCTGAACCTTGATTTTTAAATTTGGTGTTCGGTTCAAAAACTCTCATCCCTAAACCCGAGCACCGACTCCGGGCCTGGAGTTGTCAGGGAACTCCGAGTAACGATCTTGATCTGGTAGCTCGGGTTATAAAAAAAAATGAAAAATAAAGAAAAAAAAGGGGAAAGCAAGCGTGCTATACTTACCAAGTCTCCTGCGCGACTGTAATGCTACTTCCAGGGCCGCTCATTATCCGTCATACACAGTGGTAGCAGACCCTGCCACTGCTATGGGGCCCATGAGCTGGATGGGCCCAGAGGCGGCTGCCCGCTGTGTGTGCATTTTCACTTTCATTTTCATGCCCCGACACCAAGCAGCTAATTAAGGCCGCTGGGTGCCGGTGATTATATAGCTGCAGGCTGGCCGCAACACATAGATGCAGTCTCACCCACACTCACTGCACAGTGTGCGCGGCCTGTGCTGAAAAGGAGGGAGTGGCCAGGCAGCTTCCTCTTCCAGCCAGAGAGCTGTGACAGATGCCAGAAGAAGAACAACCAATCAGGAGAGGGGGCGGAGCTTGTTCAATACAGCGCGAGAGAAACAAAGATGTACAGGAAAATAGAGTGGAGGCGGAGTAGAGACTATAGAAAAGAGAGAAGAGCAAACAGAGAGCATTAAAAACAGTGAGAAGCAGAGAACAGAAGATTTTGAAAGAAAAAGCAGAGGACTGGTCTCGGTTCAGTGGACTTTTCTCAGTAACAGGACAGTGCTTATATTTAAACTCCATGTGGTGATAATAGTTGGTGATGGTGTGGTGGCATTATTTTGCAATGTATTATTGGCCTTGGTATGGTGGGTGCTGTTCAGTAACACTATGTAGTATGTGTTATTTCTGACTGTAACCCGCCCACAGTAACGTGTATGTCACCCTCAGTAATGTGTGTCGGCCCCCATGTATGATGATTATTATGTTAATATTTTATTGTATTTTTTTTTTTTATTGGGAGGGACCTATTCAGAGTTTTGCTATGGGGCCCCATGATTTCTATGTACGCCCCTGGTCATACATATTCACTGCTTCCCCCACCCACCGGCAGTCCCGGCATCTCTGATTGGTTGCAGTCAGACAGCGCCCCCATGAATGGTAGTGTGGCTGACCGCTTTCCATATCTGCAGCTTAATAGCATTATTCCAAGTTCCCTTTAAAGGCCCCGTCACACTAAGCAACATCGCTAGCAACATCGCTGCTAACGAACAACTTTTGTGACGTTGCTAGCGATGTTGCTGTGTGTGACATCCAGCAACAACCTGGCCCCTGCTGTGAGGTCGTTGGTTGTTGCTGAATGTCCTGGGCCATTTTTTAGTTGTTGCTGTCCTGCTGTGAAGCACAGATTGCTGTGTGTGACAGCGAGACAGCAACAACTAAATGTGCAGGCAGCAGGAGCCGGCTTCTGCGGAGGCTGGTAACCAATGTAAACATCGGGTAACCAAGAAGCCCTGTCCTTGGTTACCCGATATTTACCTTTGATACCAGCCTCAGCCGCTCTCGCTGTCAGTGCCGGCTCCTGCTCTGTAAACATGTAGCTGCAGGACACATCGGGTTAATTAACCCGATGTGTGCTGTAGCTAGGAGAGCAAGGAGCCAGCGCTAAGCAGTGTGCGCTGCTCCCTGCTCTGTGCACATTAGCTGCAGCACACATCAGGTAATTAACCCGATGTGTGCTGTAACTAGGAGAGCAAGGAGCCAGCGCTCAGTGTGCGCTGCTCCGTGCTCTCTGCACGTGTGGCTGGACACTGGTTGCTGGTGAGCTCACCAGCAACTCGTGTAGCCACGCTCCAGCGATCCCTGCCAGGTCAGGTTGCTGGTGGGATCGCTGGAGCGTCGCAGTGTGACAGCTCACCAGCAACCTCCTAGCAACTTACCAGCGATCCCTATCGTTGTTGGGATCGCTGGTAAGTTGCTTAGTGTGACTGGACCTTTAGAGCATTGACCACTTTCTGGGTATTGTTAACCAATGTGTTTGTGAGATGATTAAAAGTCACTTAGTGCAGAAATTCAACATAGCCTATATTTCTATTTCTCATATTTCATATTTAGCCCAAAAATTCAAAAAGGCCATATTGCGTACTATCATCATCTGAAACACATTGGTAAACTGTAATCAGAAAATAGCCAATCCTTTTAATCATAGTTTAAAGTTTTGGAAGAATTTACTTTAACTTTGTCATCCCTTATTATCATAAAATAATAAATAAGCAGAATCTGTTTTCTAATAGACTGACACGTCCAGAACAGATCACTTTTCAGCAGTCACCTCAGTATCATAACAGGCAGGATTACAAGAACGATAACACCAAAATATTTAAAATAAAGGTAAAAAAATAGGCATATTTTTAAACAAATATAGAATAAATATATGTATACATATTTAAATTTATGTTTTATGTACATTTTTGCGAAAGTGACATATATACCCATTGATAGATATTCTTAAACCATAGTAATATTTTAGGCTAAAATTTATTCATCATTGACATGTTATAATAAATAGTGCATACTGGAGTGAAGAGATTAACCTCTTCAACCTCCAGCGATTTTTCTTTTTTCATTTTCGTTTCATTTTATTTTTCCGTCAATATAGCCATATGAAGATTGTTTTTTCACAATACTTTTGAATGAGACCATTAGTTTTATCATATAGGGTACTGAAAAATGGGGAAACAAATTCCAAGTACGGTAACATTGCAAAAAAAGTGCAATTTCACGATTGTTATTTGGAGTTTTTATTTACTATGTTCACTATATGGTAAAACTGACCTAGCAGTATGATTCCTCAGGTCAGTACGAGTACGTAGATACAAAACATGTATAGTTTTACTTTTATCTAAGTGGTGAAAAAACTTCAGAAGTTTGTAAAAAATAAATAAAAACAGTAGCGCTTTTGTCGCCATATTCCGAGACCCGTAGTGTTCTAATTTTTCTGGATCTGGGGATCAGTAGTGATGGCTTATTTTTTGCATCTTGAGCTGATGTTTTTAATTATACCATGTTTGCATAGATGCGATATTTTGGTTGCCTGTTATTTCATATTAATGCAATGCTACGGAGGCCAAAAAAAATGTAATTGTGGCGTGTGGAATTTTTTTCTCACTATGCCATGTACTAATTAGATTAATTGATTTGATATTTTGATAGATCGGGCATTTACGAACACAGTGATACCAAATATGTGTACTTCTTTTATAGTTTTATTCTCAATGGCGTAACAGGGGGGGATTTGAACTTATAGTTTTTTTATGTTTTAAATTTTTATTAAACTCTTTTGTTTTTAAACTTTTTTTTTAACTGATTTTACTAGTCCTCCTTTATGCCTGCAGTCTTTGATATCTTCTGATCAGAGCAATGCTTCAGCATCACTCTGATCAGGAGAAATGCTGTGTTACTGTGAGTGTCGACATTCACAGGAAACACGTCATGGCAGCGACAGGGACCATCATCTGCCATGCCATCCCATTGGTGCCTTGTGATCGCCTCACAGGGCTGCCGATGGTCTAGGGGAACAGCACGATCCCTGATGGAATGCTTTAGATCATGCTGTCAGAGTTTGGCAGTGTAATCTAGGTTGTTAACAAGCACGGGTGCATAGGAGATTCCACCCGTGCCTGTTACCTGCACATGTCAGCTGATCAAATCAGCAGACATGTGTGGGGAGGTCTGTGGGCTCGCCACAGGAACCCGCAATATCCAGGAGGAGCCGACCTAGGACATATATCCATGTCCTAGGTTGTGAAGGGGTTAAACATACATGATTTAGTGCATGCATTTATAGCTGCCCATAACGTTGTAAAAGCAGCTTTTCTGATGAAGGAACCCACAGGTTCTGAAATGCGTAAGGAAGTATGGGCTTAGCCACTCTCCGTACTGTGTCTGTGTGAAATCAAATTTTCACTGTAGCGACCTCGAGATCTGTCCACTAATAATTACAATTCACTGGCTGTGTGAACATCTCAACTCAAATTTTCACTGTAGCGACCTTGAGATCTGTCCACTAATAATTACACTGTAGCGACCTCGAGATCTGTCCACTAATAATTACCACTGTAGAGACCTTGAGTTCTGTCCACTAATAATTACACTGTAGCAACCTCGAGATCTGTCCACTAATAATTACACTGTAGCAACCTCGAGATCTGTCCACTAATAATTACCACTGTAGCGACCTCAAAATCTGTCCACTAATAATTACCACTGTAGCGACCTTGAGATCTGTCCACTAATAATTACTACTGTAGTGACCTTGAGATCTGTCCATTAATAATTACACTGTAACAACCTCGAGATCTGTCCACTAATAATTACTTGTTCACACAGCCAATGAATTGTAATTATTGGTGGACAGATCTCGAGGTCGCTACAGTGACAATTTAAGTTGAGATGTTCACACAGCCAGTGATCTGTGTGACATCACACAGTTTGCGGAGTAGTACTCTGCTTCCATCACCAGGGAAGCCATCAGCCAGGCCTCCCTGGCACCTTCATTGCATACTTACATTCCACAACTCCTTCCACCCGTGGACGATTTCATCAACTGACTTTCTTTACATTGGGTGAATGTGTTACAGCTCTCTCACATCAATTTATCTTTGCTGAATATAGGCAATAATATATATCAGTGTTTTTCATACGTGTTTTACGTTGCAAAGCCAGCTAATGTATATGTGTATTGTATTGGTGTCCACCACGGTTGGGTGTCACTTTATTTTCTGCCTTATGTGAACACCAGCATATCTATTGTATTGTAGGATAATAATAATAATATAATAATTTATTCATTTATATAGCGCTATTAATTCCATAGCACTTTACATACATTGGCAACACTGTCCCCATTGAGGCTCACAATCTAAGGTCCCTAACTGTATGTTTTTGGAGTGTGGGAGGAAACCGGAGTACCCGGAGGAAACCCACGCAAACACGGGGAGAACATACAAACTCCTTGCAGATGGTGTCCTTGGTGGGAATTGAACCCAGGACCCCAGCGCTGCAAGATACTGATCAATACCAAATCAGCCACTATCGTGACCTGTCAAACACACCAGTGGGTTGGTTAAGCAGAATAGGGCCACCCACCTAGGGGTCAGGCAGACTGATGGGAGGGAAGAAGAGGCAGTGGAGTGTGAGCCCTCAAATAATGAGGAGCTGGAGTAGTAGCTCTCGGGGAGCTAGACCAAGGTTGGGTCGCAGACGGTGGTCTGGGACCACAGGAGTCGGTTATTGGTGGCAGTGACATTGGAAAGGGTGCGACAGACATAGTCTAGGAGAACTGTCGGCATCAGAAACCCAAAAGAACTGACCGGCACCAAGCACGACGGGGTATATGACCCTAGGTCAGGAGCCGATTCAACGTCCTGATAATTAACTTGGGAGGGAGAGTATCTTTATGAACTTCCATAAGAGCTCAGAGATTGAAGGCGACAGCACACCACGGGGGATACGGCTTTCCAGTAAAGCAGCCCACTAAAATCCCAAGTGCCAGCCATCAAGAGCACAGCTACACTAAACTATAGTGAGCGGGACCCTAACAGCTTCAAGCTGTGGGGCCACAACAGAGAACTAAATTGTGCATGGAGACGGCTCTGGATTGCCAAGTGACACCGGTAGGAGTGGACACCTGGATGGGCTCCCTGTAGTTACTGTGGTGCACAAAGACTTTGGTTTATCTTCAGTGTGAGTGTCTACTTTATAATTCTCACCCAGCATCACAACGACTACCCACAGTGAGTACACTGGTCCCCTGCACCCTGCGCTCCCAAGTAGCCCCACCAAAACCCCCAGAGGCTGAGGCCTTTCTTACCTGCGGAGGTACTGACACCTTGCTGCTCCCCACCATCTACCCCAGTACTCCTTCCAGCAGCGGCGGTAATCCCATTACCGCAACCTGCAGGTGGCGTCACGAACTTCTCTCCTGTAAATAATCCCCTTTCGAAGATCGTAGTGAGTGCCGAGGCCCGGTCCAGACCCCTTGAGCATCGTTTTTATTCAAAATAGCAAAGCTACTTTTGATTAATCATTGCATAAATTATTACACATTGACCTATGGATTATTGTTATCGGATATTTTTGATGTTATGATTAAGAGCTTTTTTTGCTTGAAACGCGTTGACGTTTCTTTGCTCTGTACATGCCCTAATACATTCTTATTATGAGCTTTTTAATTTTATTCTAATAAGTTTCTAAATTTTATATGCTGGTGCTGGATTTTTTTCATCTTCAATTGTTTTTTGCTGCAAATGATGGGCTACAGCTTATTTTCAAGTGATGTTAAATTTTTTTATAAACAATAATCTACATTTATTCTTGAACAAAAAAAAACAACCTTTATTCAAATACTAGCTGTAGTTCCCGGCGTTGCCCGGGATTGTAATTGTCTCTTTGTCTCTCTCCCAGTCACTGTCTGTCTCCCTTTCTCTGTCTGTCTCTCTCTATCTCTTTGTATATCTTTGTCTGTCTCCCTGTCTCTCTGTCTCTTTCCCTGTCTGTCTCTTTGTCTCTCTATCTCTTTCCCGGTCTGTCTGTCTTTTTCCCTGTGTGTCTATCTCTCTCCCTGTCTCTCCATCTCTCTATCTCTTTCCCTGTCTGTCTATCTGTCTCTTTCCCTGTCTGTCTGTCTTCGTGAATCATCAACATAACTGTCCAAACCCTCTATCTATCTATTCACACACATTGCACATACTTACTAACCTGTCTCCGCTTCAGTTTTAGACTTTTGCAATTAAGAGATCTTGTGATGACAGCCTAGTCACATGATCTGATGTCACAAAGGCTCTGAAGCAGTGTTATCACATGTATCATCCCACAGGGGCGTACTAACATACTATTCAATGCAGTCACCATCGGTGATGCATGTACCTGTGTTCGCGGTGAACGCTGAGCTGAATGTCCCGGCACTTCTGGTCATGTGCACTAGAGCTATCTGAACCCAGGAGACGCGTACGAATACTGTGCATGAATGGACGTGCTCGGTATTCAAAAGCGCGGTGACGGTGCATTGAATAGCATGTTAGTATGCCCCTGTGTAATTCCATACTTTTCTCAAGACAGTGCTCTAGTGTATTGCAGTGATGTTCTTGGGCTGATGGAAAAATTTAACATTGAGTACAATGTGAGCAAATGTTGACTCTTTAAGGATTTATCCAAATGGAGAAGATGCTGAAAAGTTTCAAACCTTGGGATGTCTGAATTTGAAATTACCATTTTTTTCTAATTATAAGATGCACTTTTCGTCCCAAAAATTTGAGAGAAAAATGAGGGGTGCATCTTAAAATCTGAATGTAACTTACGAGGGTGGTGGTGAAGAGGTCTCACAGGAGGCAGGGGCTATGCTGCTCTGTGAGGCTCTGTGCGGTGGGCAGTGAAGCACGGGCCATTCTAAAGATATTGGTGGGAAGGGCTTCAAATAATGGCGCCCACAGTCAGCGCATGCACAGATGGAGCTCTTTGCTTAAGCTCTCATCTGCGCACGCGCCGCATTCGACCCATTGATGTCCCAGCGGTGGACTTAAGGAAAATGGCACCTAGAGGTGGCGACAGCACAGATTAGATCTCGGTTTGTCATTGAACTAATAGCTCAATCTGCGCATGCACCGACTCTGCCCTCCATTTCTTTGAAGCCCGCATCATCCACATCTTCAGAAGGACCCATGCCTCACCGCCCACAGCGAGCACCATCACAGAGCAGCACCCGCTGCCCCGGCACAGAGCAGCACCTGCTGCCACAGGGCAGAGAAGGGCCTGCAGTGAGTATTTGAGCGCTTTTCTGCACCACCCGTAGCATCGCCGTACTCTAGCACCACCCCTTCCTCCTGTGACCCTCGCTCCACCACCTCTGCCGCCCCTCTCCTTCCCAGATTATACACCACCGGATTATCAAATGGAACCCATATGTAGTGCCCCTGAGACTCGTCGCTGCAGGGTTTATCATTATATCCTTCCCTGGCAGGTCAAGATGTTAATCTAGTAAGTTCTACACACACCTCACACCACCATACAGCAGGGAGAAGCAGTCACTAGGAAAGAGTTAACAATGTTTCTACAGACACAGGAAGTGACTCAGCCAGTTCTTAGCATCTTAGCAGACTCCTGGGGTACCCTGCTCTGCCTGTAGGGAGCGATACCATCCCGGCTGCACATAACACCTGCCCCGGAGAGAGACTGTGCAGCGGCGGCTAGTTCCTGGCCGCATACCGCTGGTGGTGCTGAGAAGCATCCCCTCTCCCCATCCAGTACTGCCCCTGAAAGAGGACTAGCCGCAGGAAGGGTCGGCGGCGGAGGAGGCAGAGACCCCAGTCACCGCTGCAACCGGTGACACATTTCTCAGGGGCCCGTCACCCTCCTTCCATCCCCATGTGTATTGGACACTTGTCCGTTTGTTGTTCTTATTTAACATGTAGCCGAAGGGGTCATGAAACCGGGTCAGGCCAGTTACAGCGACCTCAACAAACCACTGGCCCGGTGACGAGTACCCTAAGGCCCCATGGACGCTACACATACTTTTTTGTTTTTAACTTTTTTCCCCTCTAAAATCTTGTGCATCTTATAAAACAAAAAATACAGTACAGTTTACACATTCCCATTTGGACTACTTTCCTGAAAATCTGGGTTCTGTTAGTGAGGAGCAATTAGAAAGATTTCATCAAGATATCAAAGAGATGGAATGACAATATCAAGGTAGATGGAACATGAACATGATGGTTACTACTGCTGATGCCTCACAGAGAAGATCCACAGGCCTTCTATAAGAGAAATAGTATCAAGAGCAGCTTTGAAGAGAAAAAGAAAAGGCACAAGAATTAATTTACAATAAAGTTGCATAATGAATGTTCAATAAATTTATAAATTAAATTTATAAATATATTACTGTGCACATTTTTAGCTGTAATAGATTTTTCTTGTTCCCCTTGCACATAATTTCATGCTTGTTTTGTGTAAAAATGGTTAAACATAGAAGTTTTTTTTCAAATCAGGGCATAAGAAAACATAAAAACCAGTCTTTGAATTTGAAACAATTTGTATAAAACTAAATTTTGCATATATGTGTAATTATTCAGGTCAGTATAAGTACGCAGATACCAAAATAACAAACATGTCTATATATTTTTTTACTTTAACCCCTTTACCCCCAGCCTGTTTTCCCCTTCATGACCATTTTTTTCTATTCTGACCAGTGTCTCTTTATGAGTTAACAGCTCTGTAAAGTTTCAACGGATTCCAGTGATTCTAAGATTGTTTTTTGTGATATATTGTACTTCATGTTAGTGGTAAATTTTGCATGATGTTCTTTGTGTTTATTTGTAAAAGTATCGGAAATTTTGAAAAATGTAGCAATTTTCTAAATTTTAGTTCATTGTATTTTGTTAAGAAGTTAGAAGGGTTAAAGGTGTTGTCGAGTCTAAAGTGATAAGTCTGCAGTCACTCTAGGATATGAGAATTCGCTGGTTTCTGAGCCAGGAATGGTAATCACGTGACCATAATTGTGCGTTATGCATGTTCCCAGCCAGAACCCAACTAGTGGGCGGGGCCTCACTATATACGAATGTATAGAGTGGGAGCATCTGACTAGTAGGCCTGGCCATTCAGTGGGTATGGCTTTGCTCAATACGTTTGTATTGAACAAGGACACGCCCACTAGTCAATGTCTGGATGGAAATGTGCATAGCGCTCAATCGTGGTTATGTGACCGCTGATCCCTACTGAGAAATCGGCAAATCTGTGCCGCACACAATGTGTGTGCTGAGAGGATTGATAAGTCTGCAGTCACAGAGTGACTGCAGACTTATCACTTTAGACTGGATAACCCCTTTAAACGTTTATCAGTAATTTCTAATTTTTCCAACAAATTTACAAAACCATTTTTTTATGGACCATATCACATTTGAAGTGAGTATGACTGTAAATACCAAAAAGTGACACCATTCTAAAAATTGCACCCTTTAACTGCTCAAAACCACGTTCAAGACGTTTATCAACCCTTTAGGCACTTCACAGGAAATAAGACAATGTGGAAGGAAAAAATGAAAATTTTTACTTTTTACCACAAAAATGTTAGTTTTGCTCCAACTTTGCATTTTCAAAAGGGTAACAGGAAAAAGTTTACTCTACAATTTGTTGTGAAATTTCTCCTGACTAGGCTGATACTCTTTATGTGGTGGAAAAATACAGTTTGAGCACATGGTAGGGCTCGAAAGGGAAGTAGCCCCATTGACTTTTTGAACCCAAAATTGGCTGGAATCTTGAGCAGACACCGTGTCGCACTTGGAGAGCCCCTGATGTGCCTAAACAGTGGAAACCCCTTACAAATGACTTCATTGTGGAAGCTAGACTTCTCAAGGAATTTATCTAATATACCTATAAATTTGTTAGGAGTCACTATAATAACAAATTCAAAACAGAGACCCCAAAGCAATAAATAATAAAGTTCATTCTTTTTATTAAATGACAAACACATACATAAATAGCATAAAAACAATTGGAGAATTGAAAACTGATACAAAAAAAACACCAGGGCAGATGACGTAATTATTCGCAGGCTGATCCAATTATGACATAAATGCAAATATACGTGGTAAGTCAAAAATTATTTACTCTATCAATTGTACAATAAAACTATATTAAAATTGCTGGGTTGGTCTCCCGATATTCAATTCATCATGAAAAATCAATATGAATTTGCTTTGGATAACTCAGAAATAAATAGTAATTTCAAAAAGAGATATAAAAAAATTCATAAAGTGCATGTGCAAGCATATAAATATATCAATTCATGTAAAGGTTGTATGCACAAATATAATACTGTATTGCCACAATTAGAACGATCAAAACCCAATTCAAACTCTAGGAGCAATTGATTTAAAAATTTATATAAATATATATATATATATATGGAGCACTGTAACCGATTTATACTATAAGATGTAAATATATACATATAACCCCTTAATTCCCAAGGACACAATCATAGATTAAATTCAAATTTAAATTAGTGTTAGGGTGGCTTTACATGCTGCGATATCCGGCCCGATATCGCTAGCATGCGACCCACCCCCATCGTTTGTGCGAAACGGGCATATCGCTGCCCGTCGCGCACAAAATCTGGCACCCCCGTCACACATACTTACCTGCATAGCGACGTCGCTGTGACCGGCGTACCGCCTTCTTTCTAAGGGGGCGGTCTGTTCGGCGTCACAGCGACGTCACTAAGCGGCCGCCCAATGAAAGCGGAGGGGCGGAGTTGAGCGGGACGTAACATCCCGCCCACCTCCTTCCTTCCGCATTGTGGCCGGAGGCAGGTAAGGAGATGTTCCTCGTTCCTGCGGCGTCACATGTAGCGATGTGCACTGCCGCAGGAACGAGGAACAACTTCGCCCCTGCGACAGCAGCGATAAATGGCAGCGGACCCCCATGTCAACGAGGAGCGATTTTGGACGTTTTTGCAACGATCCAAAATCGCTCCTAGGAGTCACACGCTACAACATCGCTACAGAGGCCGGATGTGCGTCACAAAATCCGTGACCCCAACGAGATCGCTGTAGCGAAATCGTAGCGTGTAAAGCCACCTTTAGGCACAATATATATATAGATGTACACCAAATAAAATATACATAAATATATATATATATAAATAAAGATATAAAAAATGTGAAAAGAAGATTGTGTCATAGAGAAGTCCTAGGCAATAATTAAACAGTATTAATTAACGAAACATTTAATATAAAAGTTATGCCAAGTCCTCTCATTACTAAAAAATACAATTACAAAAAAACGACCACAATATATATCATTATACTGTATGTGCATAAACAGATGGACCTTTTTGGTAGCTACTCTAAAAAAACGCTTGCTTGAAAAACTATTTTGCATCTTTGTATTTTGAAGGCTATAGGTTTTATTTATTCTTCAGCTGACAGAGTTACATGAGGGCTCATTGTTTGCGGGATGAGTTGGAGTTTTTATTGCTACAATTTGGGGCCATATAATATTTTTTGATTGCTTTTTATTCCGCTTTTTTGAGTCAGAATCAAGAAAAGACAGTTTTTTTTTATGCCATTTACTTGTTGTAAAAGTGATAATACAGCTTTATTATTCGGGTCAGTATGATTACAGTGATGTCACATTTATATATTTTTATGTTTTGTTGCTTTTACACCATAAAAACAATTTTTATAGAAAAAAATAGTTTTGTCATCGCTGTATTCTGAGAGGTTTAACTTTTTTTTTTTAAAAAAAATTCTCTGATGGTGCTTGTTTTTTGCAGGACAAGATGACTTTTTTCGTACTTTTTTTATTATGTTCACTGAAAGGGTTAACTACTGTGACAGTTTTATAGATTGGGTTGTTTCGTACTCGGCAATACCAAATATGTGTGTACTTTGTTTCTTTTACATAATTAAACATATTTATTGGTATAACCTTTTTTGCACTTTTTTCTTTATTTTCTGATTTATTTAAAATGTTTTAAAAAACATTACCTTTTATTGCCCTGATTGCTGATATAATGTATTGCAATGCAGCAGTATTGCAATACATTATATCTGTCAGTGCTGCACTGGCATAAGCTTCTGAGATCATGATCCTGGCATTATTCCAGAGACTTTCCACAACTGGATGACCTGGAGGGTGTCATTATTATCTTGGTTCACCATAGAAACAACTGGGCCCTCCTGATGACATCATGGGAGAACTGATCGGATGGGAGAGAGAACGCAATCCCTCTCCCAGCCCCTAATGCTATGATCGATATAGATCGCAGCATTTAGGGGGTTGAACAACAAGGGATGGCTTGGGGACCCTCTCTGGAAGTGACAGCCAGTGCCCGGCTGTCATGTAAGCCAAGCTCCAGACAGCAGTCGCGTGGGCACAGCTCTTGTGCACCCATGATTGCCAGGATGTACCGGTACTTCAAAGGTCATGAAGTTGTTGACAACTAGGATGTACTGGTACATCCAGGGTCGGTAATGGGTTAAATGGTGAAAAAAAAATGCTGATTTTTTTTTTTGCTTTTGTTGCCATTTTACGAGACTCAAAATGGTTTCATTTTTTTTGGATATAAGGCTATCTGAGAACCTATTTTTTGTGCCCTGAGCAGACATTTTCACTGATAGCATTTTGGGGCCGATACAATGTTTTGATCACCTATTATTGGATTTAATTACAATGTAGCTGCTGCCAAAAAACAGTAATTCTGGCGTTTTGATTTATTTCTCATCACGCTGTTTGCCGATCAGAATAATTTACTTTATGTTTTGATAGATCTGATTTTTACGAATGCATCAATACCAAATATGTTTTTTTCCATTGTTTTAATTGTATAATCAGTGTAGTTCCCTCTGTAGACCTTGGGGTCCTCAAGAGAGCCCTTACCATTTGCCCAGTTTGCCCCTCTGTCTAAGGTTGGCCCTGATGGCACCGTTCGGTCACATTGCATCATGATCGCTCCTGGGTACTGCATATTAACGGTTATTCATTGTATTTTATGTAATTGGTCCATTTAACAGAATAGAGGAACAAGAGAAGCTAACCTTTCGGATGCCTACTTATGCAGTCATATAGAAGAAGGAAATATGTCACTAGAAGGAGGGATAGATTTACCATTAAAGAGCTGGGTGAAAACCCCCTGGGAGATGTTGTTGTGATCATATTGGTTGTCATCTAGCTATCTCCAGATATAATTAAAGTAAAGTCATTGAAACTCTATCTCACACCCTATACTTCGTAATTGGTCCAATATCACTGCATGTGATAGGGTTGAAGGCTAGTTGATCTAGAATATATCACATTGCACTTACTATATAATGACTATTTCATTTAGGATGCATTTTAGACTAATAAAAAAGGTAAAAAAGTAAAATGAATAGACAACCAGTCTTAATCTGTCCACTTTTAAAATATACTGAAGGTCACCTACGTTCACTAAACTGATGTCTATCTGTGACCACGTACGCTAATTAGATGGATTTAGAAGTTCTGCACATTCTATATCTCGCTATTGTGACTGTCATATAATTATGTAACATTACTCATTTTGATATTTTATTCTCTCTGTGCTGTCTATCAGTAGCAAAAGGGTGATGATCTGATCACTGTATAAATGGTGATATAACACGGTAATCAGAATCCATTAGCACATTATGATTATTAATACTTGCTCTTTTTGTAGTTGCATTGATTTACTTTTTATCAGAGGCAGTAATAATAAAAATACAGATAGGACAGATAAAACCACTAAAAGCATGCAACTGTTAATTTGCATGAATTTTATAGTGATGCCTTCCTAGAGGAGAAGCTCTTCTTTAACAAGAGACGCATTGACCTTGCTTTAGGAAACCTTACGTGACTGCATTTATCTTCCATTCCTCTTTTAATCAGCGAGAGATGCCGTTACCATGACAATATACTATATACAGGGCCTTAGCCTAACAGCCTAGGAAGACTTGAGAAACAACGTGCGAGCATTAGACATAGAAAACCTGCATTCATTCTAATGGTATTTATTGTAATAGTTAACATCAAGATCCATGATAATGGAAGATGGCTACAAATAAACATAAGGAATGTGATTATAAGTGAATGTGACCAGCAGAGTTTTCACATGTAAAAATACCTATATTGTGAAAGTGTTAGACTATGTTCACATGTCCTGTAATCACTTCTGTTTTTGCATCAATTTTGAAAATGCAAAAACAGATCTGTTATCGGTTCCATTGACTATAATGATAACGGATCTGTTAACGGATCGGTTATGTGATCCGTTTGAACAATCCAATAATGGATACTTTAATAGTCCTCCAGTGGATCCGTTACAAATGGAACAATACAGGACGTGTGAACACAGCCGTACATTGCTTAGTAGTCAGATCCCAAACCTGTTTTGGTGGTTGTAACCACACTACAGCTAGCTTGTAAAATCTAACTATAAAAGGCCTAAATCGTAAAGGGAACCTGTCAGGTGCAATATGCACTCAGAACTGCGAGCAGTTCTGGGTGTATATTGCTAATCCCTGCCTAACTGTCCCTGTATACACTAGCATAGATAAAGAGATCTTTTGAAAAAGTATTTCTAAAGATCTTATATTGTATGCTAATGAGCGCAGGGACTAGTCATGAAGGCGTTACTTCCTCCGTCTAGCCGCCTTTTTATCATGTTAATATGCCCACAGGGGTGTTCTAACATGCTATTCAATGCAGCGTCACCAGTGGGGATGCGCTTACCCATGTCTGCAGTGAAGGCTGAGCTGAATGTCACGCACTTCTGGTCATGTGCAGTATGAAGCCGGGTGTACGCTTCCCGGCTTCAGACAGGTCAAGTTCGTATGACCAGAAGTGCGGGACATTCAGCTCACCATTCAATGCGGACACAGGTACGCGTATCACCGCTGGTGACGCTGCATTGAATATCATGTTAGCACACCCCTGTAGTTATACTAACATGCTAAGAGGGCGGCTAGTCGGGGGAAGTAACACCCTCACGACTGGCCTCATTAGCATATTACAAAGAATCTTTAGAAATAGTTTTTCTAAAGATCACTTTATCTATCCTACTATATACAGGGACAGTTAGGCAGGGATTAGTAATATGCAACCAGAACTGCTCGTGGTTCTGGGTGCATATTGCACCTGACAGGTTCCCTTTAAATATTTTCAGAAATTCATTATCAAAGTAAGTCTAATGGTTCTATTTATTTATTTTAGTCCCTTATGGATCTCCATTAATACCACAATGCTTTACAGACGTGATCATCTCTGTCCCCATTGTGGCTCACAATCTACATTCCCTATCAGGATGTCTTTGCGGTGTGGGAGGAAACCAGAGAACCAGTAGGAAACCCACAGAAACACCGGAAGAAATATTAAATCATTTAGAACAAGAACCAAGAGTCATAGGGCTATGATAAAAATACAAATCTTTATAACATGTTTATTAAAAAAGGACAACCTATTGCAAGTATAATTGTTTCAAAATCAATAATCCCAGTGAAAGATGGGATAAGCCACCGTGTTTGTGTTTTTTTCACAATATCACTCCAAATATTGTGCGAAAATAAGGTATACAGCTTGTATTATCCCTCTCCACACATAGAGGTAATATGCAATTAAAGTGCTAGTGCACTAACCATGTATGAGGCTTCTCATGACTATATAAATATTTACAAAGTCCAGTGCATAGGCAACTAGTCACTAATGTAGTCATAGATAATGTGACAGATACTTTATATTGCTATTAGAAGAAAACTATAATAATGACCCATTTGGACCATGAAATCGAACAATCTGTCCTTTTTCATACAGATTAACCTAGCTATACACTGTTACAATAAAGTTTGATGACTAGGACATGACAATTGTCATGATGCAATGAAACTCAGGCCACTTCTGGGTTTGCCCATTTAGACTGACTATACATACCTTTAACATCAAACCATTTCACTATAGAAGTATACCGCAAAAAAATCATGGCACAGACATAAATCTCCCTGAGAATCTGCCCCTAAAGCTCATTTTAAATGAAAGAGAGCATTGCCAGTTTGATATCTAATGGCTTCTCTCTGCCCTTGTAGGAGGTGGCTAGATTACCCCACTCCAATGGTGTACATATAATGTTTTATAATGTGTCTGTCTAAGTGCTGCTGCTGGAGTTGCAGTGCAGCTGTCGGTGCCATCAAGCAGCCAAAAGTTTATAGTGGGTTTTTTTTCATTTTATTATAACTGTGCATTTTATAGTACAGGTTACAGTATAACCTGTAATGTGTGATTAATTTGTTAACTGTGTAGTAAAAAGTATAGAAATGTTAAAGGGGTTATCCGGCTTATTTTGACTTTTTTTTATTATTTCCCTATTGGGCTACATTGGGGCAGGTAAGTAGATAGCAACCACTTACCTGCCCTGCCTCTCCCCAGGCTCAGAGCGGTCATGTGATCGCTCCTGCCGCGATTTTGCGGCTTCCTTTCCTTTCATGTCAACATGGGCAGGACCGTGTTGACATGCAAATCTGGGAACAGTATGTTGCCGCCCTGTGGGGTGGGTACAGTGCGTGGAGTCCTCGCCCCCCTTCCCTGCACCCTCCCACACATTCCCCCATACCCGTACTCTCCCCACAACCTCCCCCGGCACTGCTGTGGGGTTCATGAGCTGAGGGGAGGGGCCTGGCGGCGGCTGCCCACAGTGTCACCACCAGCACCGGGCCCCCTGCTCAGGATCACACATTCAAATGTATCGGCATCACAGATGCCGCTACATTTGAAAGCACTGATGAGAGGGAGCGCTATGCTGCTTCTCATCACTGCCCATGCAGTTGGTGTCCCGCTACCTGCCAGCCCTGTGGCTGCCCACACTGCAGTATCAGCAGCTTCCACACAGCACTGCAGTATCAGCAGCTTTTTACACTGCAGTGCGGGCAGCCGCGGGGATGACGAGCACTGCTGTCAGAAGGTTAGATGACGATCTCCTGCAGTCCTGACGTCAGTGCTGTCACTGCCTTTTATGCCCGCCGCGTTCTCACATCAGGTTTCGCGGGCGGCCCGAGACTGTCACTAGCGGTGACGTCACAGGATCCTGCGATTCTTCGCTGAGAACGCGGCGGGCATAGAAGTCAGTGACAGCGCTGATGTCAGGAGTGTAGGAGATTGTCACAGCAGGTAATGATCTCATCTAACCTCCTGACAGCAGCGCTTGTCATCCCTTGCAGTGACCTGGGCTGACCTAATGGTGTTAGCTCAGGTCACTGCACTGCTCTTCCAGCCAATGGGGAACTGTGAGGCAAATCCCGGGATATGAAGATGAATTATGACTCCAGTCATAATCCCTCATCACTCCCTGGCAGTGCCCCCCTCCCTTCTTGTTCTCAGTGTTCCACTTACACCTCCATGGCCATGTCCTGTGATATGGAGATGAGGTGGTGTGGGAACAATGGACACAGGATGACTCCCTGCCGTCACCCTGTAACAAGAGTTGTATCTCATTAGCAAGGCTATGGAACTAGCTAGACAGAACGACTCCAGTAAAAAATGGTTCATATCTCGCAAGCCATATTTCCGATAAATATGGCAACCATAAAAATGGTGTCTCCGCATGCGGACGATGCCGGCACACCCTTTTTATGGGAGCAGGACATTGGGAAATGCCCCAGGCGTGATATCAGCCAATGGGGAACTGGCAGACAGGTCATGAGTCCCCTCGTTCTGTAGCTAAATTCATAACTGTCACAATGAGAGCATTGGCGTCTGCCTACGACGCTCCCAGGCAAAGTTATGGCCAATATCCCCTTTGCTGGATAATTCTGATCCATGCAGGGGGAGTGGCAGTGCTTCCCTGTGAGGTCACTAAGGTAGGAGGGGACCTGGATCTGCCCAGGTTGATAACCCTACTTCGGCCATTTTCCAGGGTTCTTTTCGCTGGGGGCACGTGTAGGAAACATCTGTGGGAAGGATCCTAGAAACCTGGCCTACAGCGCCCCCCTGTGGCCAGACGCAACAAGGTAACTGCTGGAACTGTGTATGCCTGTTTGTAACCCATGCTTTGATTGTAACTGTACTCTGACATAACTGTATATTCTGTAGATTCCCTATTGTATATATTGTAGTTCTAGTGTGCTTTAGGCTGATTAAATTATATAATTAATCTTGGGCTGTTCTGTTATCTCGATCTTGAATCCCACGTCTGTGTGTTCGGCTAATAGTTACCGTGAAGCGGTTGGTGGCAGCGAGTTGTGCCAAGGATTATTGTGGGGAGGCCAGTGAGACTCGGGAAGATATTATATATTCCGCCCGCGGAGGTCGGGGGAATATATACCCTACTCTCACCGGGGACCCTTCAATAATCGGCATAAGTAGTATAGCGGCCTCCTTGCTTATGGTCGGGCAATTCCATAATTGGCCTGACTATAAGAGGGGCGCTAGAGAGCGCGTCACGTGCTCTGTCTGTCGGTCGGGAGGTATAAAGGAGGGGTGACCCCCACTTGTTACCCCCCGATTGTGACGTACTGGTAGCCAGCGCGGGGGATTTCTGAGTGACCCCCCCGGTGGTTTGTGACATATTGGTGGCATAGCGGTGGGATCGAGATAATAGTGTGTGTGAGTGTGAGACCCATACTCCCAGACACTAAAGACTGCCTGCAGCAGCTGTGGCTGCTGGGGTCTTCAGACTAGCTCAACACTAGAGTGTCAGAGTGCAGATACTGTAAGGTGTGTGGAGGCATCAGGTGTCAGTTCTGTGTCAGTGACCAAAAGTCTGCAAGAATGGCTGATGGCACCAGGAGCAGAGCTATGCAACTGGCCAATGCTAAGGCAGGAGCCGAAGAGAGGGAGGACGGTGCTGTGGACAGCAATGAGGAGGTTGCCCACGAGTCCTCCAGGAGCTCGACGCCAGAAAACCGTTCTGCCGAGGACATTGCGCAACCTGGCACTGCTGGACAAGATGAGGAGGAGCTCACCCAAGGTTCCTCAACGAGCCAGATGCCAGCCCTCCGCTCTGAAAGGGACAGTGAATCGCCTAGCTCTGCAGCGTGCCGCAGATCACCACGTGCCATTCCACCAAGCCTGGGAGGCTCGGATAGCCTTCTTCAAATGGCTATGGCCCTTCTCCAGGCTGGAGACCAGAAGGGCTACAAGGAACTCCTGGCAGAGCGCAGGGCAGAGCGGCAGGCAGCGCGTGACGCTGAGGCTGCGGAGCGGCACGCAGAGCGTGAGGCTGCGGAGCGAGAGCGGCAGGCAGCGCGTGAAGAGCGAGAGCGAGAGCGACAGGCAGACCGTGACTACCAGCTGCAGCTAGCTCAGCTCCGGCCCTCATCAGCCACACGTGACCTTTGAGACACCAAACTTCCAAAGGTCCGTGTTGAGGACTTCCCAGTGCTGGAGAAGGATGGAGACTTGGACTCTTTCTTGACTGCTTTTGAACGGACTTGCCTGCAGCACCATCTGGACAAGGACCAGTGGGCCAAATACCTGACCCCCCGTTTAAGGGGTAAGGCCCTGGATATCCTTGGGGACTTGCCTGCTGAGGCAGATCAGGGCTACGACACCATCAAGCGGGCCCTGATCCAACAGTACAACCTCACTCCAGAGTCCTACCGCAAGAAGTTCCGGAGCCTACAGAAGGGACCAAAGGACTCCTGGGCTGACCACCGGCGGGCACTTGCCCGAGCTGCCGACCACTGGACCCAAGGCCTGCAGCTTTCCACCGGACCGGAGATCCTGGACTTGTTCATCACGGAGCAACTCTTGTGGAACTGCCCTGAGGATCTCCGCCAGTTCATCCGAGACCAGAAGCCAAAGGGGTCCACGGCTACAGCTGCCCTTGCCGATGACTACACCAACAACCGGGCCCCTGAGGCCAGGAGAGCGGCCACCAGCAGCACCTGGAGAGGGGGTAAGATGAATTCTGCGACTGCCCCACCTGCCCCTAGACTGCAGGGGGTGTCCCCCTCAACTCCCCTCTCCAGGCCCGTGGCGGAACCAAGACGGTGCCACCAGTGCAACCTACCTGGACACTTCAAGGCCATGTGCCCTCAGCGTCCCAAGGCCCCGGCTCCGTCCCCGTCCCAAGGGCCGCCCAAGGTGTATTGTGTGGGTGGGGGTGGTGGTAGGTCCCTGGACAGCTTCCAACCTGTCACCGTCGGCCGGTCTGTGACCATAGGACTGCGAGACAGCGCCTCGGAGGTGACTCTGGTGCGGCCTGAGATGGTGTCCCCCCAAGACTTGATCCCTGGAAAAACCCTCGCTGTCTCCGGGATTGGAGGCACTGACCCGGCGCTGCCTGTTGCTGACATTTATGTGGACTGGGGCGCAGGGCGGGGGGTGAGGGAGGTGGGGGTAACTGATCGGATCCCTGCAAACGTGCTACTTGGGACAGATTTGGGGCAGATAACCTCCCAGTTTGGGCCCCCCCCAAGGGCTGAACCTTCAGCCCGTACTGACATGACTCCTAACAATGTTAATGTGTTATCTATGAATGATGTAAGGGAGGAGGGAGTGAACTCTGATATTTCTGCTTGCACAGACACCATAGACACACACACAGCTGCAGCTGTGACAGGGGAGGGGGTCAGAGAAAGGTGTGACAATGCCTCTACAAGTAATCAGCCTGTGAGCTGGGATCTGTTGCCCTCTGCAGGGATAAGCAGAGAGCAGGGTGCTGCAGGGGGAGGACCAGTGTGTGGGGTGGGGGCTACCACAGCAAATGTGGGGTCCCCAGAGATTTCACAGCGGGGTTCTGTTGCTGCAGGAGGGGAACAGGCAGGTGAGATTGGGGCCGGTCCAGGAGCGGAAGTGCTCCCAGGTAAGATCTCGGTGCATGGTTCCCCCACAACCGGGGTGTCAGGAAGCCAGGTAGGTCTGCCTGAACCGGCGACTTGGTCAGGAACGGAGGAGGAGCAGGCACGACCCACGGTCGCAGCGGCTGTGGCCGCTGTCACCCGCAGTGGGAGTGCTGGAAGCCAAGGGGCCTCCCGGAGGTCCGATAGCTCTTCCCCTTCTGACCAAGTGGCAGCCGAGTCAGGTGGAGGCCAGGACACAGGTCCCGGGGTACTGACCGAAGATGTGACAGTCTCGTCGATTCTGGCCACATCTAGTCAGGGGTTTCAGGCAGCGTTAGAAGCTGACGACAGCCTGAAAGCTCTTAAGGAGCAGGCGGCCCAGCCTCCCTCGGACTCGGACCCGGAGCGAGTGGTCTGGGACCAAGGACGGCTGTACCGGGCCACGGTCCAGCAGGGTTCACCGGAGGCGTGGCCCAGGTACCGACAGTTGGTGGTACCCTATCCGTTCCGGACGGAGTTGTTGCGGATCGCACATGAGATTCCGATGGCCGGACACCTAGGGATCGCTAAGACCAAGGCCAGGTTAAACCAGCATTTCTACTGGCCAAAAATGGGGGCCGATGTGGCTGCCTACTGCCGTTCGTGTGAAACCTGTCAGAGAGTGGGGAAGGCGGGGCCACACCCCAAAGCCCCACTAGTATCTCTGCCAATCATCGATGAGCCTTTCAGGAGGGTGGCTGTGGATCTGGTCGGCCCGCTGGCCATCCCCAGCAGCTCCGGGAAACGCTTCATACTGACGGTAGTGGACTATGCCACCCGGTACCCAGAAGCAGTGGCCTTGTCGTCCATTCGGGCTGACAAGGTGGCCACCGCATTGCTGGAGATTTTCTCCCGAGTGGGTTTTCCCCAGGAAATGCTCACTGACCGGGGGACCCAATTCATGTCCCAGCTGATGGAGGCCCTCTGTAAGCAGGTCCAGGTGCGACATCTGGTGGCCAGCCCGTACCATCCACAGACTAATGGCCTGTGCGAGCGGTTCAATGGCACCTTAAAGCAGATGCTTAAGATGTTGGTCGACTCCCATGGGCGTGACTGGGAGCGGTATCTCCCACACCTGTTATTTGCTTACCGGGAGGTTCCACAGGCCTCAACAGGATTCTCACCGTTTGAGCTCCTGTACGGGCGACGTGTGCGGGGCCCCCTGGCTCTGGTGAAAGAGGCTTGGGAAGGGGATTTGGCCACCCCTGGAGTGTCGGTTATCGAGTATGTCATGCGCTTCCGGGACAAAATGCAGGCCTTGACGCAACTGGTACACGACAATATGGCTCAAGCCCAGGCCGATCAGAAGCGTTGGTACGACCAGAACGCTTGTGAGAGGACCTACCAAGTGGGTCAAAAGGTGTGGCTACTGGTCCCCGTACCACAGGACAAGCTTCAGGCAGCCTGGGAAGGCCCATACCTCGTGTACCAGCAGCTCAACCCTGTGACGTACCTGGTCACCCTGGACCCTGCCCGTGGAAGGCGGAAGCCCTTCCATGTGAACATGATGAAGGCACATCATGAGCGGGAGGCATGTGCGCTCCCCGTGTGCAACCTGCCCGAGGAGGGAGAAGCGGAAACCCTCTTGGATATGCTAGCCCAGGTTAGGGCAGGCGGATCCATTGAGGATGTGGAGGTTGGCCACCAGCTCCTGGAAGACCAACGGTCCCAGCTGTGGGCCACCCTCCTCCCCTTCCGGGGGTTGTTTACCAACCAGCCCGGAAGGACTGACTTGGCTGTCCATCACGTGGACACTGGGGATCATCCCCCGATCCGGCGTTCAGCATATCGGGTCTCCCTGGAGGTGCAGCAACACATGCGCCAGGAGATTGACGAGATGCTGAAGCTGGGGGTGATCCAGGCATCCAACAGCGCTTGGGCCTCGCCTGTAGTCCTCGTCCCTAAGAAGGACCGAACCACTCGGTTCTGCGTGGACTACAGGGGGCTCAATGTGGTCACGGTCGCCGATGCGTACCCAATGCCACGCATCGATGACCTGCTCGATCAGTTGGCCGGGGCTCAGTACCTGACCATCATGGACCTGAGCCGGGGATATTGGCAGATCCCCCTGACTCGCAAGGCCAGGGAACGCTCTGCCTTTATTACCCCATTTGGACTGTACGAGTCCGCGGTGATGCCATTCGGGATGAGGAATGCCCCTGCCACTTTCCAGCGGATGGTCAACACCCTGCTCAAGGGACTTGAAGGGTACGCGGCCGCGTACCTGGATGACATTGCCGTCTTCAGTCCCACCTGGGAGGACCACCTAGAGCATCTAGCACAGGTGCTCAGGCGGATCCACCGGGCAGGTTTGACCATCAAGCCGGGAAAGTGTCAGCTGGCCATGAGCGAGGTCCAGTACCTCGGTCACCGGGTAGGTGGGAGAACACTGAAGCCCGAGCCTGAGAAAGTGGAAGCCATCGCATCCTGGCCCACCCCCAGGACCAAGAAGCAGGTGATGTCCTTCTTGGGGACCGCTGGGTACTATAGGAGGTTTGTTCCATGCTATAGTAGCCTGGCAAAGCCCTTGACGGACCTCACCAAGAAGAAGCTGCCCTCTGCAGTCGATTGGACAATGGACTGCGAGACAGCCTTCCGGGCCCTAAAGGACGCCCTGTCCAGCCCACCCGTGCTACAGGCAGCCGACTTCACGCGGCCGTTTGTAGTACAGACCGACGCCAGTGACTTCGGCCTCGGTGCGGTGCTCAGCCAGGTGGACTCTGCGAGCCAAGAGCACCCAGTCTTGTACCTGAGCAGGAAGCTGTTACCAAGGGAAGTTGCCTATTCCACGATGGAGAAGGAGTGCCTGGCCATAGTGTGGGCCCTGCAGCGTCTGCAACCCTATCTATACGGGCGCCACTTCATCGTGGAGACGGACCACAATCCCCTCAGCTGGTTGCACACCGTCTCTGGGACGAATGGGCGATTGTTGCGATGGAGCCTTGCGCTCCAGCAATACAACTTCACCATTCGCCACAAAAGGGGCCATGACCACGGTAACGCAGACGGGCTGTCCCGACAAGGAGAGGTCGCGGACGGGCGCACGGGGGAACACCGGAGTGTGCTGCCCCCTAGCGCCCTCAAAAGGGGGGAGGTGTGAGGCAAATCCCGGGATATGAAGATGAATTATGACTCCAGTCATAATCCCTCATCACTCCCTGGCAGTGCCCCCCTCCCTTCTTGTTCTCAGTGTTCCACTTACACCTCCATGGCCATGTCCTGTGATATGGAGATGAGGTGGTGTGGGAACAATGGACACAGGATGACTCCCTGCCGTCACCCTGTAACAAGAGTTGTATCTCATTAGCAAGGCTATGGAACTAGCTAGACAGAACGACTCCAGTAAAAAATGGTTCATATCTCGCAAGCCATATTTCCGATAAATATGGCAACCATAAAAATGGTGTCTCCGCATGCGGACGATGCCGGCACACCCTTTTTATGGGAGCAGGACATTGGGAAATGCCCCAGGCGTGATATCAGCCAATGGGGAACTGGCAGACAGGTCATGAGTCCCCTCGTTCTGTAGCTAAATTCATAACTGTCACAATGAGAGCATTGGCGTCTGCCTACGACGCTCCCAGGCAAAGTTATGGCCAATATCCCCTTTGCTGGATAATTCTGATCCATGCAGGGGGAGTGGCAGTGCTTCCCTGTGAGGTCACTAAGGTAGGAGGGGACCTGGATCTGCCCAGGTTGATAACCCTACTTCGGCCATTTTCCAGGGTTCTTTTCGCTGGGGGCACGTGTAGGAAACATCTGTGGGAAGGATCCTAGAAACCTGGCCTACAGCGCCCCCCTGTGGCCAGACGCAACAAGGTAACTGCTGGAACTGTGTATGCCTGTTTGTAACCCATGCTTTGATTGTAACTGTACTCTGACATAACTGTATATTCTGTAGATTCCCTATTGTATATATTGTAGTTCTAGTGTGCTTTAGGCTGATTAAATTATATAATTAATCTTGGGCTGTTCTGTTATCTCGATCTTGAATCCCACGTCTGTGTGTTCGGCTAATAGTTACCGTGAAGCGGTTGGTGGCAGCGAGTTGTGCCAAGGATTATTGTGGGGAGGCCAGTGAGACTCGGGAAGATATTATATATTCCGCCCGCGGAGGTCGGGGGAATATATACCCTACTCTCACCGGGGACCCTTCAATAATCGGCATAAGTAGTATAGCGGCCTCCTTGCTTATGGTCGGGCAATTCCATAATTGGCCTGACTATAAGAGGGGCGCTAGAGAGCGCGTCACGTGCTCTGTCTGTCGGTCGGGAGGTATAAAGGAGGGGTGACCCCCACTTGTTACCCCCCGATTGTGACGTACTGGTAGCCAGCGCGGGGGATTTCTGAGTGACCCCCCCGGTGGTTCTTGACAGGAACATTCTGTTCTTCATTGACTGGGATATTGACTATGGTATGGATTGTCGTGGGACCCTCTTATTGGATTACGCCGGACCTGGATTTGATTGTTCTTTTCAATACATTTGTGAAAGAGGGAATGTGTTGGGGAGTGCTTTTTCAAATAAAACTTTTTTTGTTTTCAATTTTTTTTTTTTTATTACTGACTGGATTTGTGATATCGGGTATCTGATAGACGCTTGACATCACTAAACCCAGGGCCTGATGCCAGGTGACATTACACATCTGGCATCAACCCCATATATTACCCCGTTTGCCACCGTACCAGGGCAATGGGATGAGTTAGGGCAAAGCACCAGGGTTGGCACATCTAATGGATGTGCCACTTCTGGGGTGGCTGTAGCCTGCTATTTTTAGGCTGAGGAGTGTCTAATAACAGTGGACCTCCCTTGTCTGAGAATACCAGACCACAGCTGTCTGCTTTACCTTGGCTGGTGATCCAATTTGGGGGGAACCCCGTGTTTTTTGTTTTAAATTATTTAATTTAAAATAACAGCGTGGGGTACCCTCTGTTTTGGATTACCAGCCAAGGTGAAGCTGCTAGCTGTGGTTTGCAGGCTGCAGCCATCTGCTTTACCCTAGCTGGCTACAAAAGATAGGGGGAACCCCACGTCGTTTTTTTAAATTTATTTATTTATTTATTTTTTGGCTAAATACCAGGCTAAGCAACCTTTAGTGCCACATGAAAGTCACTAAAGGGGGACAGCTTAGGATATGCAGGGGGGTATGTCTTTCTCATCTATCTATCTATCTATCTATCTATCTATCTATCTATCTATCTATCTATCTATCTATCTATCCCTCTGTTCATTCATTCATTCATTCATTCATTCATTCATCCCTCTATCCCTCTGTCTATATCTATCTATCCATCTCTATATCTACTCATCTTTTTATCTTTCTTGCTGCTTCCGTTTTTTGCGGTCCGCAAAAAAACCCGGAAAGCATACAGATGTCACACTGATGCCACATGGATGCATCCGTGAGAAAAATGGAACAGTCATGTGAATGTAGCCTACATGTGTTCCCTATGGGGGTAGGGGTTGGTACAGAACGATGGTGGGGGGGAGCTTTGCAAAACGATGCTGGGGGGGTCGGTACAGAGCGCCGTGTGTGTGTGGGGGTGTGGGTTGCATAGCCCCATGTGTGTGTGGGCTGTTATTTCCAATGCTGTAGTGATGAGAGGTCAGATGCTGGGGCAGCATACTAACAGGGAATGTGTGTGGAGAGGGCAGGAAGGGGGAGGGGCTGGACACTGAGGACGGGTGGTGCCAGCTCTGACTGAGGTTTAGCACAGGAAGAGGTCAGTTTGCTGGAGCTGAATGTAAACAAAGAGCTGCAGAAAATAAAGGGATAATTCAAGAGGAACAAAAGTTAGAAAACAAAAAATAACAATGTAGGGATGTTTTATATGACAATACAGCACAGATTAGCTTACCAAAATTTTTTGAGTTTATGTCGGACAACTCCTTTAAGTAGGAATGTTGGCCAGGTATTAGAGTAAGAGAACATTTTAGTAGGTAAAGTCTAGCAAACACTTCCTGGTTGCCAAAGAACTGAGTGCCAAGATGCGAGGACTGTCAAAGTGCAGAGGGTTGGATAGTAAGACAGGCCAGGAAGTGAATGAATTCTGCAGAGAGGTTCCAGGTGTGCGGACGGGTTTTGTAACTTGGGTCCATTAGGGACCCGGAGGTATCCTCTGTTATGTCCAGAGCCTATGGCTCACCTCGGGATGGGCATAGTGTAGACGTCCAATACAGCAATTTGACACAAGAAGCTGCAGACACAAGAAACGGGCAAGAATAAAAGTTAAGCCTCTGCTGCTGGAAGACTAATAACCAGGGCGAGGGCTAGACAGAAGAATCTCAGAGAACAGCAGCAGCCTAATGGGATTATAATGGCCATGTCTTCCAAGAAGATTGAAGAACGAATAAACCAGTTGTTGTTTTGTAAAGAGACTCTCTGTGTGATATGTTGCCCCGCAATGTCTATGATGGTGACTGGCTGCGGGGAGGTGGAAGCACCCCTGAAGAATGAAGTAAGGCTTTCACACCCATCCAGAGCGGAACACACACACAGGTTCAGTTTGTTTAAGTAGAGTGGAGCCTTGTCAGCCTGGCGTTTTCTCCCCTCTACATCCTCCTGCTATCATTGCAGAGCTGTGTATGATTATAAGTGACCAAGTGACCCAGTACAACATTAAACACATCTGCAGGTGTCTACTCAGTGCTTCAGCATCCATTTAACAGGCAATCAGTGTTGCAAAACAGCAGAGCTGTGAGAACTGCAGATGAAAACATGTTTGTAATGAGACAAAGTTCAGTTCTACTGTACTGGGCTAGTTACATTTGTATGATGGTCAGGGGTGGTAGTCGTGGTCGAAAGCTGTAGTCCTCAACTCGCCCAGGCACGCTACAGAGATGGGGAATAGAGTGTATAGTGGAGGGAAGTTTAATGTGTTATTTAGGAGCAGGGGTGCTTCTTAGGTGCAAGCCGACTTTTTAGAGGCTGGTTCACTCTCCGGTTCTGTGTGCAGGGTTAGTAGAGACAACTTCATACCAGTTAAAAACTGCATAAAGTTTACTTTCAACAAATTTTAAACACCGTTTCACTTTGCTTACAACAGGGTTGACAGTTGACTTCTCATGAGGCATTTTTATATCAGGACATTTTGGCTCATCCATTAAGGCTGCAGTCAGAGTCCAATGGACTACCAAGGAGAATGAGGGTTTGGCATGTTGCACGCTTTTCTGTTCCCTAGCCAACCGACTCCATGGGTTTATGTTTATCACTGTGGCTGGGATGCCTTGCATGGCTACGTTACGTTTTGAGATAACTCCTAGAGTCTTGTTCCCGCAGTGTCAGTGGCCCTTTCAGTCAACATTGGTTCCCCCACCTGTCCGCACTATTTACAGTAGTCTGCTTGATAAGGGGGCTCTCTCTGATCCCTCGGTTTACCTCACTGGAGCCTCCATGCTGCAAACTGTATTTTTTTATCACCTTGTTTTTGCTCCTCCTAAACACTCTTCTTCCCCATATTACCCCATTTGCCACCACACCAGGGCAATCAGGAAGAGCCAGTTAACGTTCAGGGATTGTTACATCTAATGGATGTGTGTTATCATCTGGTAACCGTGTATGATCACAAAAAATACCATTAATCAAGAAAAAACAAAACCACAAGAGTAGTTGGAAAATGAGCTGACCGCAATCCCCTATCTATCAGACAACACTAGAAGTAGCAGTGGGATGTTCCTAACACACCTAGACACCTCGTCACTGCCTGAGAAACTTGCTACACCTCAAAGATAAAAATGAGGAATCCTAACTTTCCTGGGAGCAGTCCCCAAAGAAATAGCAAGCCCCCAACATGCAACAACGGTCATGTAAGAAAACACAATACACAGAAAATATAGATTAGCAAAGGTGAGGCCTGACTTACTAGACACGACTAGACAGGACAGATAACTGATTGCAGCCAGCAAAAAAACCTTGCAAAAAATACCAAACTCCTGATAATAAAAAATTCAGAGACCACACTGACTCTTCCCCACTATATCAGGTACTCTTGTGCCAGACACTTTAGACAGAACTGCAGATATAATGGAAAGGAACAAACTCACAGACAAATAATATTCCAGTGCAAATAATCCAAACATGAACAGAAAGAAAGCTCCCTTTCTTTCTGGAGGAACTGCCCTGCTCACAGAAGCAGAAAGACAGATCCTCACATACAAGAAACCAAACACAGAACAAAATGGAATAATCAGAAACACTCTTAAGTGCAAATCCAGCAATTAAGCACAAAAACAGTAAACCTATCTGGAGTAGATTCGGGCACCGAATAAATGGGAGAAACATAAGGGAAAATTTGCAGCCATCTTCAGAAGCAGGCAGGAAACATTTTATCACCGGCGGCCGTCAAGCACAAAGTGCTCTCCTAAATAGACTAGGCTGATCTGCAATAAGTTTTCCAGGATTCTTAATTAATTCCATCACTTGTTTGACAGATTCAAAGTCAGCTTCATTACCATTCCTGGCCACCAGAGGGAGCTCCACACCAGCACACACTCGGATGACATTCACAACAGTACCCCCTTCCTTGAGGAGGGGTCACCAAATTCTCACCAGAGCCATCGGGTCTGTCAGGATGGGCATGATAAAAAGCACGAACCAATCTCTCAGCGTGAATGTCAGAAGCAAAAATCCAGAAATTGTCCTCCTGACCATAACCCTTCCACTTAACAAGTTACTGAAGCCTACGTCTATTAAGGCGGGAGTACCATATTTTCTCTACTTCATATTATAGATCCCCATCTACCAACACAGGATTAGGAGGCACCACCATGGGAACAGCTGGTTCCACATGTTTCTTCAACAAAGAATTATGAAAAACATTGTGAATTTTAAAAGACTCAGGGAGAGCCAAAGGAAAAGATACGGGATTAATAACCTCCGAAATCTTATAAGGCCCAATAAATCTTGGCTTAAATTTAGGAGTAGAAACTCTCATAGGAATATTTTTGGAGGCCAACCAAACCATGTCCCCCACTTTAAACCGGGGACCAACAGTCCTACATCGATTAGCAAACCTTTTGGCATTCTCCTGGGACTGAAACAATTTGTCCACTACCTGACCCCAAATCTGCTGTATTCTCTCCACCACAGAATCAACTCCCGGACAGGCCGAAGCCTCAACTTGCCCTGAAGGAAACCTGGGATGAAACCCAAAATTGCAGAAAAACGGAGACATCAAAGTAGCAGAGCTAGCCTTATTATTGAGCCCAAACTCTGCCAATGGTAAAAATGAAACCCAGTCATCCTGATCCGCAGGTACAAAACACCACAAATAGGTTTTCAAGGTCTGGTTTGCTCTCTCAGTCTCACCATTGGTCTGAGGATGAAACGCAGAAGAGAAAAACAACTTAATTCCTCAATTAGAACAAAATGCTCTCCAAAATCTGGACACAAACTGAACTCCTCTATCTGACACAATATTCTCAGGAATACCATTTAAATGAACCACCTGTTGAAAAAACAAGGGCACCAACTCTGATGAAGACGGCAACTTAGGCAATGGTACCAAATGGACCGACCATCTTAGAAAATCAGTCACAAATAACTCAAATAACCATCATCCTCTGAGAGACAGGAAGATCAGAAATAAAATCCATAGCGATATGAGTCCAAGGTCTCTTAGGTACAGGCAATGGAAATAACAACCCACTAGAACGTGAACAACAAGGCTTGGATCTGGAAAAAAATCCCACAAGATTGCACAAAACTCCTGACATCCCGAGATAAAGAAGACCACCAAAAAGACCTACTCACTAGATCTCTAGTACCATAAATCCCAGGATGACCAGCCAAAATGGAGCAATGAATCTTGGACATAACTCTACTCCTCCATTGCTCAGGAACATACAGTTTCCCAACAGGACATCTCTCAGGTTTGTTCCCCTGAAATCTCTCAAGTGCTAACCTCAAATCGGGCAAAATGGCAGAAAGAACCACACCTTCATTCAGGATGGTAGATGGCTCAGCAACATCAAGAAAATCAACAAAGAAACTTCTAGAGAGGGCATCTGCTTTAATGTTCTTGGTGCACGGTAGAAAAGAGACCACAAAATCGAAATGCGCAAAAAATAAAGTCCACCTGGCCTGCCTAAGATTCAGTCTCTTGGCAGATTCAAGGTAGGTCAGATTCTTATGATCAGTGAGCACCACAATTTGATGTCTAGCCCCCTCCAACCAATGTCTCCATTCTTCAAAGGCCCACTTCACAGCCAATAATTCCTGATTACCCACATCAAAGTTTCGTTCAGATAGAAAAAAATTCTGAGAGAAGAAGGCGCAAGGCTTCAGTTTGGAAGTTATAGGATCTCTCTGAGACAAAACAGCACCTTCTCCAATCTCTGAGGCATCTATCTCCACTTGAAATGGAAGAGAAACATCAGATTGCTGCAGGACTGGGGCAGAAGTAAACCTCTTTTTAAGCTCCTGGAAGGCCATAATGGCCTCTGGGGTCCAATTCTCAACATCAGCTCCTTTTTGGTCAAATCCATCAAATGCTTAACAATACTAGAGAAATTACCTATAAATTTATGGTAGAAATTTGCAAAACCCAAAAATTTCTGAAGAGATTTCAAAGAAGTAGGCTGAAACCAGTCATAAATGACCTGAACCTTGACCAGATCCATTTCAATAGAAGATGGGTGACAAAATAAACCCCAAAAAGGAAATTTTTGTACGCTAAAGATACATTTTGACCCCCTAATGTACAATGCATTGTTCTTAAGAACCTGAAAAACAGTAAGAACTTGCTCAACATGAGAGTCCCAATCATCAGAAAAAATCAAAATATCATCCAAATAGACGATCAGAAATTTACCAATTAGTTCCCGGAAAATATCATTCATGAATGACTGGAGTCCGGTTAGTCCCGCCGATCCTGGATATCTGCGAGTTTGCCCATCCCCAGAAAGGAAGTAATAACACAGATCTGCAAGTGTAAAACTGTTTGAAAAGTAAGAGATGATTTTTGTATACTTTCGATCTCAGTAAAAAAGCTTCCTACTTTTGATCTCAGTAAAAATATAAAAAAAACTGCTATCATGTACAGTTTTTCACAAACACTGACTCCATAGGCCCAATGAGCCACAGTTTTTTTCACAACTCGAATTAAATGATCTCGTCAGGGACTTGGACCTTCCTAACCATTCTGCAGAACGTTTAGGCTATGTGCCCACGGGAGTTTGTATCTGCGGATATATCCGCAGGTACATCCGCAGGCTTCTTGCAGCTGCTCGCCGGAATCCGCAGCTATTTTTAGCTGCAGTAGTACAGCGAAATAGCTGCGGTAAACCTGCCGGCATTCCTGTGGATTACCTGTGGAAGTCCAGGCCCTATCTACATAGTGGAGGGCCGGGATTTCTGCAGGTAATTCTGCAGTTCCGCAGCCGCACGTATCCGCAGCATGGACACAGCACTCCCCATGTCCCATAGGATAACATGGCGAGTGTCTGTACATGCTGAAACCTGCGGATTTATCTGGAAAATGCAGAAAATCTGCGGATTTCCGCAGATAAATCCACAGGTTTAATCTCCCATGGGCACATAGCCTTATGCTCTAGACTAAAAGAAAACAACCTCCTAGCACCTGGTTACCTGTTTTTAATGGTACAGAAGCAGAGAAAAGGATTTCCTTCCACAATTTTCTGAAGCTGGTGCTCTAGTGTATTGCAGTGATGTTCCTGGGCTGATTGAAACATTTTACATTGAGTACAATGTGAGGGATTTGAGACTATTGATTCATCAAAAAAATACTGAAAATTGTGCTACTGTACAATGACAGCAAGTATGCTTCAGTGACTGTAGGGCATTCTTTGCATTTGAGGGAAACCTATGAGAATTTAGATTTTATTCTTAAGGAACATAAGTATGAGTATCAAATATGGTCATTATGTGAGGATCTGAAAGTTTTCATTTTGCTTCTTTGGCAGTGAGGAGGGTACTTAAAGTACCCATGCTTTTTGTGTAACAGGGACAGCCGGGATGAGACTCATCACTGGAGCCAAAATAGTTGGCCAACAAGAACATCTTTGCATCCTATACTCAAATACATAGTTGCGGAAAGATTAGTTGATCCCATTAAAGTTCTCCTGCCAAGACTTGACATTAAACTTGGACTGATGAAGCAATTTGTGAAAGCTTTTAAGTACCTTAATACCAAGTTTCAGGGAAGCAAGACTGAATGAAGGCATTTTTCTAGGTCTGGATATTGGGAAAAATAAAGGGCGATGTGTTCAAAACAAAAATGAAAGCTGTTGAGAAAAGAGCTTGGGATTCTTATAAAGAACTCATTAAGAAATTTCTAGGTTACAACAAAGATTCAAAATTTAAGTCCATCGTGGAGAACATGCTAAAATGTTGAATGCTGAATTAACATTTTTTACATTCCATTTGGACTACTTTACTGAAAATTTTGGTACTGTTAGTTAAGAGCAAGGAAGGTAGATGGAACATGAACATGATGGGGGACAACTGCTAGATGCTTCACAGAGAAGATCTGCAGGCCTTCTATAGGAGAAAAGGTATCAAGAGGAGCTTTGAAAAGGCGCATTAATTAATTTCCCCAAAAATTGCAGAATGAATGTTCAATAAATTTTATATATAATACTGTGTACATTTTTGGCTACAATAAATATTTTTCTTGTTCATCTCACTTATATGTAATCTCACTGGTGTTTTGAGCAAAATCGATACGTGATGCTCAAAAATAGAATTTTTTTTTAAATCAGGGCATAAAAAACATGAGCATCATCATTGGATTTTAAAAAATTTTCATGAATCAAAATTTTGCATTCTTGTCTAATGGAGTAATATCGACGGCCATGCTGAACTCATTGGGCCTGCCCTTGTCGGATCGCTAATGGATTATTACAATGAAAAGTTATTTCCCCTGCTTGGCAAAACTTTCAACAAGCATACCAAAACCTGTACAAAAAGTTATTTACCACTCATACACTAATCTAATCCTCCTAAGCAAAAATTACAAAACCCAGCATGAGGTTCCTTGTTTAATGTTCTGATGTGACTGTATAATGCCCGCTATCTCGTCACGGTAAAAGTCCACCAAGCATACTCTTGCTGAGCACAAATTTGACCAAGAGATCACTTTCCACAGGCCGAAGAGTGAATGCTGTGCTGTGCTGACGATAAAGGCTACGAAAAGTAGCCGAGGCTGCAGCATCAATTACAGTACATTTGACATGATGGACCAGATGTTTTATCTGAAGCTGTGTCAGCCTGACTTATTTAAGCAAATGATTAGTGAAAGATTTGCCGTGCCATATGTCTGCCAGTTTATCCATTGCCTTCTACACAGTTCTTCTGCTGTCAGTGCTGATGGCTCAAGCCCAGGTGTATACAGTATCTACTCACTGTCCATCTTATTATTTATACTTTGCTGCTGCAACTGGGGCTGCCAGTGGTGATCTTACATTGCTAAATATGATATTGCATAAGGTTATTTAAAGCACCACTGCAACTGTTTTTGGAAAAAACGGAGGAAAAAAAAAGTATGTTGTGCAAATATTTTTATTTTTAAAAAAGGGGGGAGGAAAAAGGGGTTCAGGTGGATACACATATATAGAAAGGGGTGTTTAAAAACATACAAAAGGAAAACTGGGTGTGAGCATATAATGCACATGTTGCACATAAATGTAATTAAATGGATGAAACAGATGGGTACAATCTTATCATGGGTAAATATAAATTACATTGATATTATAAGGGATGCAGGCAAAAATATTATATTAAAGTGACCAGTGCACATGGTTCGAATATATCTCAAATAGGTATACAATAAACTGCCTACATGCCAATTAATGGTTTAAAATATCAAATGCATAAGTGACCCAAAACACGGGGCATTGTGGCCACCATTTAGTGCAGGTACCCACCAATAAAGTGCAGAAGTGCAGTTGTCAGTACCAAAGGCTCAAACAGCCAGGATCCAGGATGGAAAGTTCCCCCCAACCCAACCCAACTATTTTTGGAGTGGCGCTTTAATTTAAGTCTCATGCTCTTAGCATTATACTTACCCTCTTTCTTGCTGTTTGAGTGCCGCTCCGGTCCCATGACGCCATGTTGTGACTGTAACTTCTGACAAGCCAGACGTTACATCACAAGCACCCAATGCATCAAGCCAGAATGAGGTTCTCATACTGTAGAGATGTATTGAATTGTGACTTCCAGCGCGCTCCGTGAAACAGTGGAACTGTTTAGAGGTCACCTAGATCACTGGAAACCGAGCAGAGTGACGGTGATAGAAGATGAAGCTGCCGGATGATGAACGTAATACAGGGGTAAGAGGACTTATATTTAAAGCACCACTCCAGAGGTGCAATAAAAAATGTTTGGAGTGGTGCTTTAAATAACTGCCCATTTAAGTTTTACTTAGCATTGTAACTTTATTCTCTTTATGACTGTAATTTTCAGTTTTTGTGCTTTAATTTTTTCATTCATAACTTTTCTATTTGTCCATAAAATAGCCATATCAGGTTTGTTTCTTGCTGGAAAAGTTTTTGATATACTGAAAAATGGAAAAAAAGAATCCATGTATGGTAATAAAGTAAAAAAACCCTGTAATTCTGCTATTTGTTTTTGGGGCATGTGGGGCGGTGTGGGCGGTTTGTTTTTACCACATTCGTGTGTAAGTTTTATTTTATATTTTACCATGATGAAGGTAACACCAAAATGCTTTGGTTTGCTGGATCACCAAGAATAATATATTCTTTAAATGTTAAATATAAGTGTGAAGTTTTACACTTACCTCATCTTCATCGCTAGAAAATCTTGTTTTTTTTCTTTATTTTATAATTTAATGGTGAAAAAAATCTGAAATTTCTAAAAAAAAAAAAATTAAAATGAATCTGTGTCACCATTTTCTAAGACACCTAACTTTTTTTAATAGTTCCAAAAATGAAGCCGTATGAGGGATGATGTTTGTGCACTGACCTTACATTTTATTTGATATATGATGGATATGATTGATAGATATAAAATATTTTGATCTTAATAGATATATAATATTATTATGTTGTTATTGCATTTTTGTGGGGAGTGCATTGACCCAAAAAAAGCAAATATGTTTCAACACTAGTGATGAGCGGACTCACAGATAACTGGGACCTGCAGGTCCGTGTCATCTGATATTTAAAATCCAGTTCTGGTCCAGATTCCGGTCCCCACATAAATTTATGGGGACCAGAATCTGGGGATTAAAAATATTAGTAGAAGGGATAGGGGGATAGGAGTGCATGCTTTACTTACCAAGCATTCGTCAAGGCAGTACACTGCTTCCAAGCCAAGCATTCAATTTCGTGGCTGATAATTTACTCTCATTAAATATTCACTGCTTTCCCTGCCCACCGGCACCTGTGATTGGTTGCAGTCAGATGCTGTCACACAGGCTGGGTGGCGTGTCTGCTACCAATCACAGATGCCAGGACAGCCGATGGGCTGGGAAAGCAGTGCATATGGATGAGCCTAACAAGAGGCCCAGGAAGTGAAGGAGAGGCCGCTGGAGCAGTGTACAACCGCGACAGAGCCTCTGTAAGTTGAAGTGCTTTCTTCATTCTTATTTTCTTTATTTTTCCTTTTTTTTTTTAATTTCTTGAGTGCTGGATCCGGATCAAACACCAGGAATCTTGGACCTGGGTCCGGCACCCGGGTACCTTTGAAACCACACAGATCCGGACTTTTACAGTCCCGGTCCGCCAATCACTATTTAACACTTTTTTTTCTTGTGGTTTTGATCTGGTTAAAATTATTTTATAGTTAGACAGATCAGACTTTTAACAGACATGGTGCTACTAAATATGTTTATTTCTGTATTTAATTTTTCTTTCTTTATTTGTGAAATTGGAAAAACAGGGGGATGGGGGATTCACACATTCATATTTTACCTATATTTTTACTCTAATTATGGGCAGAATGATCAGAACTCATCATACACTATAGATTTAGGATGGCTGAAGAGGCTTTCTAAGACCAAATAGGACTCAAACGTTCATCACAGTTATGAACTAAAGTGCAAATTTGTGGAAAGGTTCATGTAGCTTCTTAGAGAAAGCATTAATCATTTGTGTGACTGGTCAAAGCATTCACTCAATGTGTTCTCTATTGCTTCGCCAGCTCAGCTCATCGTGACTGACGTCTTTCCTAGCTTTTGTATAAATTTCAGAGTATGACCAAAGGATGAAGCTTGGAATTCAATCAGCTGTTTGTGTATTTTATGCCTGGACCCCATGTTTGAACTTTTATTAATTAAAGTGCATTGCGGACTACTTTCTCTTACGTGACTACCATAGGGTTGTGTATAAAAACACTTTGGTTAATGTATGAGAAGTCATTATTTTGTGGGTGCACATTATAATCATTTCATCATTTGTACACCTTAGGGATTGTAGCTTAGTGATATGCGCTCTAAATATTTAGCGCTTGTGTCACCTGAGCATGTATTAATATGTGACAAGTCAAATGAGAGTAGCTCTAACTGTGATACAATTTTCACAACCCTTTACTTTTGTGTCAGAAACAATATTTACTAATTATATATCTACAAGGTGATCAGTGAAGCTTTAGTATTAACTTATCACCTTGGTTATCACTTGACTTTTCTGTCTAAAAATGCCCCACTGAGCTACAAATAGGCGTCTCTTGAACGCATCTCATGTATAGTGATACTTACACTGTCAGACATGCTTCTAATTGTCACTGTCTAATTCGGAGGATCATGAATAGTAATGCTGAGTATATTCTCTGGAACTTTTCATGTTTAGCAGTATTATCATACATGGAATACTAGATGGAATTATTATTATTAGACAATCAAATAACTTTAACTTATTATAGTCATTCCAGCTTTTTATCGGTTTATTTTAGATTGGGCACAAGTTCTTTCAAATTGATTTTTTTTTGCAATATTGGAACAAAGTTATCATTAAAAAAATAAAACTATAATAAAATTGTCAGTATGTAAGGTTATGTTTTATATAGTGATAATCACAGTGAAGAAATGTTTGTTACTAAGGATATTTTTTCCCTAAGATAAAATAAAATAGCAAGTCTACAGGGTAAGAACAGAATAGATTCTATATGATCAATACCCTGCCTAGTAATCATGGGGTCCCAAAGCAAGATACCATATCAGGTTCCCCCTCCCCCCCAAAAAAAGTCATCAAATCGGTGGTGGGAAGCTGGGTTTACACACTGCAACATCTCAAACGACATCGCTGTAACGTCACCGGTTTTGTGACGCAATAGCGATGTTGTTTGCGATGTTGCAGTGTGTGAAACTTATCAGTGACCCGGCCCCTGCTGTGAAGTTGTAATCGTTACAAATCGTTCAGGACCATTCCTAGGTCCTTTGTTTCCCGCTGTGCAGCATGAAGTTTCAGTGTGTGAAGACTTTGCAGAGACTTTGTTAGCAACTTCCCTTTCAAAAGGCTGCTTATCAACGTCCCCAACAACCAGCTAGGTCGCTCTGCAGGTCCGGATCGCTGTTGAGTTGTTGGCCAGGTTTGCCTGTTTGACAGCTCACCAGCGACTTAGCAGAGACTTAGGGAGGTCGCTGTTACGTCACAAAACCGGTGACGTTACAGCGATGTCCTTTGCGATGTTGCAGTGTGTAAACCCAGCTTAAGGGTATTTGGCACATAGGCAGATTTGCAGAAGGTCATACTGACACGCCCACGGGGTCTTGGGTTACCCATCACTACGCCGTGGTTGTTCCCCTGGGTCACCGCGGTAGCCTTGCCCAGTTTTGCGACCCCGGTGGTGTCAATAAAGATGGGTATGGGGACGATGGGGGTAATAGTTTGTTTGTGACGCCACCTGTGGTACGTGGCCAATTATTAGCCGCCGCAGTGGTAAGTCTCTCTCTCTCTGCTGGGGCGTATGGTGATGCAGCTTGGGTGTTGCAGCTCTCCACAGGTAGAGCTAGGCCCCAGGGAGGATGTTGGGAGCAGTAGTCACCTATGGCTCAGGGGTGAGTTGTTGAGAGTGCCGGCAGTAACGGGACAACACAGAGGGTGCAGTTCAATGTCTTTATTCACTGGAAGCACACCGCCATTGGAGTACCAGGCTACGCTGTGATGGGCTTCAGCCGATCCCGGATACTTGGGAGGTCGAGGCCGGTGTTTCCTTCTGTGCATCACCTTTCAACGATTTCCCTCCATCTCAGCTCCTGGGCCGTGAAACGGGTCACGGGTGTCTTCTGCACTCCCCGCCAACCATGGGATCCCCCTTCTTTCCTTAGAACCTGGGTCAAACTTCCAGCTCCAGACCACGGGCCCCAGACCGTCCGTGTTTTTACTTATCTCCTCCTGAGTGCGATCTGGCACTTGCTGCGCCTGGAGCTGACTGCCTACTGTGTGAGATGGCTCCTAACTTCCCCTGTTGGTGCCCCGCCTCCCAGGTTGCTGAACTAGTGGATAAGAGGTCCCATACCTCATGATGGCCACCCCAGCACCTACCCTAGCACAGTCCCAGTGGAAGAGTTCCCCTGTCAGGTGTTGGATGAGTGTGTTTGGTGGCGGTGATGACTTCCTCCATATTCAAGATGAATACTGTGAGGTGCAGTACCTCTTTGGAGCCTGAAGCCACAGGGGCGCCACAATACTTCATGAGTTTTAAACACAGGAAGAGGAGTGTATGGCTGCACTTAAACAGAAGTTCTGCCCCTGCTGAAACGTAGTATTCTTGCTCACTGAAATATCCCTTTAAGTCATTCACAACATGCAGCATACATGTACTGTACGATATAAGTTGGAAGTGCATATATGGAGCGGGCTCACGGGGAAAACCTGCCTCATACTCAGCAGGTAATGGCTGTGTTGTACAGCCAGGATCTGCCTTCAACAATCGTGGATGTAGATGTGCTCTGCACACGTTTGTTAAACAATTAAATCCTGCTGTCAAACTCTGACAGTGGCATTTATCATGTGCCTATATGGGGGTATGGTATTCTAAATGCTCATTGCCGAGCCTGTGACATGATCGTGGGGCGCCAATCAGTTGTTATGACAGTAGATGGTGTGTTAAAGAGCTCCATGCTTTTCATTAAAACGCTTCTTTGAAACCCTGCCTGTAGTCTCAAAATATACTGTTATATTCACTATACATGTGCGTCTACCCATATCCTGTCCACCACCACTAACTTGAGAATGGCAGCAGCTATAGGCATAGAAGTTGTGTCTAGGTATGGTAAAGTAGCCATGCGCTACGCAATGAAACCACCTATAGCTCCACCTGGTGGAAAACAACGGAGTTAGCATTTTTATCTCAAAAACGGAACGAGATAGAGAAAAAAAGTGAATTACAAAGTTGTATGTCATCATCAATTCAATACGAATCGATACCTTACGTACAGAAATTCTATGATTGGAACGTGTAAAACTCACAAGGCTGCGGATGTGAAGCGATACCTCATGGAGACCTTCCTACAAGTTATTGGGTATGGTGGCTGCGTGGAGTGGCCTCCACGTTCACCTGACCTAACACCATTGTACTTCTTTCTGTGAGGTCACATCAAACAGCAGGTGTATGCGACCCCTCCACCAACACTGCAGGACCTACGACAACGTATTACAGATGCTTGTGCAAATGTGTCACCTACCATATTGCACAACGTGCAGCAAGATACAGTATGCTGTCCAGAGTCCAGATGTGCATTTTAGCTGATGGTGGCCACTTTGAGCATCAAAGTTAAATGAGCGCCATATGCGTGACCAGCATTCAATGCTTTAGGGGGGTCATGGGTTTCATATTATAGCATTTCTGTATGCAAGGTGTGGATTTGTTTTGAATTGATGATGCCCTGCAATTTTTTAATTCACCTTTTTTGTCTATCTCGTTCCATTTTCGAGATAAAAAGGCTGACTCCGTTGTTTTCCACCAGGTGGAACTATAAGTGGTTTCATTGCGTAGCGCATGGCTACTTTACTATACCTAGACACCACTTCTATGCCTATAGCTGCCGCCGTTCTCAAGTTAATGGCGGTTCACAGGATATGGGTTGACGCAGTGTATGTAGGAATGCTGTGGTATTGCACTATATAGCACAAGTGATCAGACCATAGCAGGTTATAGGTATGATGAACACGGCACTTCTGGTAAAGATGGTGCATAAGTAGGATCCAATCATATACAAAGTAAGAATTGAACTTGGCACTCATATGTGTGGCGCCCTGGACAAGCCAGGACGTCACAGGTACTGCAACAACACACCCCACACCCCGGTTAGGCACATCTAGGTCAAACAAAAATCCTTGTTGCCTCCCTCCAGGGGCTAATGTCCACACCAGGGGGTGAAGCCAGGCAGTTGGCCCCACCCACTGAGGAGTTCACAGTCCTGGAGGCGGGAAAAGGAAGGGAGTAGAGTTTTGAGAGTTGAGAAAGGGAGAAGTGAAGTGGTAGTAGGGGAGACTGACCGTGTCCGGGTGCGTGGCCCGGGCACATACAGCAAGGTTGGCAGACGGTGGTGACCGTCTGCAGGAGGGGCTGATTGACGTGAACCGTCAGGACCGGGGACGGGCGGTGGCCCACCGGTACCGGATCGGGGAGCGAAGAGAAGTCAGCACCATTCGGCAGGGCCTACGGACCCCGACCAGGCTAGGAGTCGCCGTAAAACCTGTCAAATGCGTCAGCGAAGGGAACCTCCGGGGTTTCCCAGCAGTCAAGACCCGATTGAAGGCAACAGCTCAAACTGTGAAGGGAAACACAGTCACCGCCAAGGCTGCAGTTCCCAGGGCCAGAGCCTGCGGGCAAAAGGGGCTCCCTCAGCATCCATCCAAGCTGGGGAGCAGGTTACCGGTGGGAAGCCACCAGAACCGAGAACATAACGCAGGTGCAGGGAAAGGCAGTCACCGCCAACCTACCGGGAGAAGAACCACCGCAGCCGTCTGTGGGACCCGTCCATCGAGCCGTTTGTTTTACCGGAGACTTTGCATTCATCATTGGCTGAGTGAGTACCACTGTGCCGTGCGGCACCGCGCTGCCCCCGCGACCCTGCACCTCACCAGGCCCCGTAACCCGCCTGCCATCCCTCCCTCACTGGGCCCCGGGACAACCAATCCCCCTACCCACGGAGGGGAAAAACAACATCCAAGCTGCTCCCTGTCATCGCTCCAGGGATCCCCGTCCAGAGCAGCGGTGGTGTCACAACCCCATCACAACCGTGGGTGGCGTCACGGACAATAAATCCCCAAAATCATTCCCCTTTTCACTCACGGGCGAGGAGCGCCGCTCGAGTCCCCGGGATCCGGCCCACCGCTCGAGCCACCGAGCAGCAAGCGAAGCAGCAGCAGCGCCGGATCCGAGCGTGGTGAGCCCAGCGTCCCCTCCCCGCCCACGACAACTTGGCGTCATGAACAGGATCTTACTGGTCTGCCGTCTGGTAGAGGTGCGCCTTGTGACCGCTGGAGGTGCCCGGCCGAAAATTTTGAGAAGCCGCCATTTTGGCCGTGAAAAGTCCCCGCTCGAGCATCTCCTCGAGCAGTGGAGACGCGAAAGCCAAAACCCCGCCCCTGTAGAGGAGGATCCGGAAAAAGACTAAGGGGGACGGATGGCGTCTGGCCGCATGTAGCTCGCGGCTATAAAAGCAGGGACGCCAGGACTCTGCGGCCATATTGGGTTCCTGGAAAGCACCATGGCCGAGATGCACAGCCCAACCAACAGCCCCGTAGTCCCCGCGCCAGGCACCGCGGCGTGGGTAAAGGACCGGACCGCCCCGCTGAGTAACCGTCTGCAGGCCCGCATGCAGCTCCTCCTGGAGGAGTGGGAGACCGACATGGCGGACGTGGTGGCTACTATGCGGAGACAAGAGGTGGAGGAAGATTTGGAGGAGTGGGTAAGGGACCCACGCCCCTATAGTCCCGAGGGATTGGCCACTGCGGCTGGGGGGCCCGGCCTGCACCCGCTCACCCTGCCGCCTCCCCCGCTACTCGTGTTAGTCTCTGCCACCCCGCCACTAGGCCCGCTACCCATTCAACCGGTAGCAATACCCTGCCAATCCGCCCCGGCAGACCGACTGGCTGCAGACGCTCGGTGCCGCCCTGAACCGCTCCTTTTGGAGCCGCCGACACCACGGCCCCTTAACAAAGATGTATCAGAGGCCCCGGCAAGGATCGGACCAGGTGCCGTGCCCGAGCCCGGGACCGTGGCGTGGATGAAGGCCAGAGTAATTGAATTCAACCAACGCCAACAGAATCTGATATACCTCATGATGGAGCAGTGGACCAATGAGGTGGAAATGCTGGTTGCGACTGCCCCGATGTATGAGATGGGAGCAGACGTGACGGAGCCGACGGGTGACCCACGCCCCCATGTCCCACAAGGACCGGCCACTACGGCTGGGGGGCCCGGCCCAGTCTCGGCCCTCGTATCGTCCCTGCCATTACCCATGGGGAGCCTCAGTGTTGACCGACCTGACCTGCTGCCCCTTGCTACCACAGTAGAACCTGACGTGCTGAGTGCCGGAAACCTGGAGACTGCGGTAGCTGGCGGCAACCCGCCTGGCGCAGGGACAGTTGATAATGACTCCGGCCCCGGCGCCGAGCCCACCTCTGAGTTCGAGCGGGCAAATGGGCGTCTCTGCTATGAAGGAGGGCCGGTGGTTTTCTATAGCCCGCGCACCGGTGGAAATGGATACCGGGCACCCCTCTCCCAACAGGCCTGTCACTGCATGTTCGAAATGTTAGTAGCAGAGGATGAGGCCACCTCAGCGGAAGAGTCAGAGTGATGGCAGCGGGGCCCCGCTGCAAGTTGTCCCCGTTGGGACCACCAGTACAGATAGAAGTTTGAATGATAAGATTGATCAACCGAAGTTTATCTGATTGGAACCGTGATTAAACCGGCCGTTGCCGGCAACTAGTCCCCGCAGGGACTTTCTGCAACCGTTGCGTAAGGGACTTCTTACGGACAAGCCTGAGAACTTGCAGGGCAACCACAAACTAGTGGGATGTAAATAATTGTTGGCTTACACCGTTACCGCCTCTGGAGAGCCTGATTTGGGAGGATGGGCCTGGAGGAAAGGGATGGCCCAGGCCCGCCACTACCGTAACCGGTGGCGATCCTCCGGGGGTTCAGGGGTCCCCATGGACGCAGGTCCCCTGAAAGAGACAGTACCCGTTCCGGCAGCTTGGTTCTGGACTGGAGTCAAGGGGTGCTGCCCATTTCTTAGGGCAGCATCAGGGCCAGGTTGTTTGGGTGGGAGAAGAGCGGAAGCAGTACCGTTGTGAAATATTGTGATTTTTACATGTTTTTACTGTTTTTCTATCTTTTGCAGTTAACAAAAATAAAACCGGTGATGGACGGGCAGCCCGCGGATGGTCTGCATTTTACTAAAGGGGACTGTGGCGCCCTAGACAAGCCAGGACGTCACAGGTACTGCAACAACACACCCCACACCCCGGTTAGGCACATCTAGGTCAAACAAAAATCCTTGTTGCCTCCCTCCAGGGGCTGATGTCCACACCAGGGGGTGGAGCCAGGCGGTTGCCCCCACCCACCAAGGAGTTCACAGTCCTGGAGGCGGGAAAAGGAAGGGAGTAGAGTTTTGAGAGTTGAGAAGGGGAGAAGTGAAGTGGTAGTAGGGGAGACTGACCGTGTCCGGGTGCGTGGCCCGGGCACATACAGCAAGGTTGGCAGACGGTGGTGACCGTCTGCAGGAGGGGCTGATTGACGTGAACTGTAAGGACCAGGGATGGGCGGTGGCCCGCCGGTACCGGATCGGGGAGCGAAGAGAAGCCAGCACCATTCGGCAGGGCCTACGGATCCCGACCAGGCTAGGAGTCGCCGTAAAACCGGTCAAATCCATCAACGAAGGGAACCTCCGGGGTTTCCCAGCAGTCAGGACCCGATTGAAGGCAACAGCTCAAACCGTGAAGGGAAACACAGTCACCGCCAAGGCTACAGTTCCCAGGGCCAGAGCCTGCGGGCAAAAGGGGCTCCTTCAGCATCCATCCAAGCTGGGGAGCGGGTTACCGGTGGTAAGCCACCAGAACCGAGAACATTACGCAGGTGCAGGGAAAGGCAGTCACCGCCAACCTACTGGGAGAAGAATCACCGCAGCCGTCTGTGGGACCCGTCCATCCAGCCGTTTGTTTTACCGGAGACTTTGCATTCATCATTGGCTGAGTGAGTACCACTGTGCCGTGCGGCACTGCGCTGCCCCCACGACCCTGCACCTCACCAGGCCCCATAACCTGCCTGCCATCCCTCCCTCACCGGGCCCCGGGACAACCAACCCCCCCCACCCACGGAGGGGAAAAACAACATCCAAGCTGCTCCCTGTCATCGCTCCAGGGATCCCCATCCAGAGCAGCGGTGGTGTCACAACCTCACCCCAACCGTGGGTGGCGTCACGGACAATAAATCCCCAAAACCATTCCCCTTTTCCCTCACGGGCGAGGAGCGCCGCTCGAGTCCCCGGGATCCGGCCCACCGCTCGAGCCACCGAGCAGCAAGCGAAGCAGCAGCAGCACCGGACCCGAGCGTGGTGAGCACAGCGTCCCCTCCCCGCCCGCGACATATGCAGATTAGTGAGATTTATTTTAAAAATCCAAAGATAAAGAAGCACAAACAATCAGTCTATTAGACCTTCGCCAGTGTGTGCTATAGTAAATTATTTACAGGCTTCAGGATTGTTGAGTGCTTAGAAACAGACCGCAGTATCCCCCACTGGTAATGCACCTGAAAGTTCAATTCTTATATAGCAGGTTATAGTTGCCTAAGGAGACTATTAATCCCTTTACAACCATGGACACACTCATATGTCCTATTTGGTGGGGACTTCCCAATCTTTTTACAAACCAGTACTCCCGGACAATTATGCTTGCCCAGGAACTGTGTGCTTACAATTGCTATCGGGAGCTTGGTTCAGGCCATGTGCGCACGTTGCATTCTATTCTGCAGCGTGTAGCTCACTGCCTGTGCGTCTCAGAATGCAGCTGAAAAAGCTGCATTCTGAGATGCATTCAGCAGAACGCAACGTGCGCACATTCCTGGAGAATTCATGCTTTCTCTGCCATAGACAGAGTGGGAAAAGCATCCAGAACACACATTTTTCACAGTGCGGCCCCACTCGGCTTTGCAGCATCCCCATAGACTTGCAGCAGAGCCGAGTGGGACCGCACTGTCAAAAAGAGGATGGCTGGCTGCGAGACAGTGCCGCGCGATCAGAATGAACTCGGATGAACTTCACCCGACTTCATTGTGATCGCGCGGCTCTGTGTGTGTGCCGCAGCTTGATTTGCGGTCACACGTGAAGGACTCACCTGTGATCACAAATCCACTGAGTGACTGCAGTGAGCCGCGCGATCAGCTGTGCTTTCACTCAGGTTACTCGCGGCCACAGCTGCAGTCCTCTACCTGAGAGCGGTGGCCGAGAGTAACCTCAGTGAACGCACAGCTGATCTCGCGACTCACTTCAGTTGCTGCATGGAGCTCACAGGAGCGGCGGTGTTCTACTGCTGCTCATGTCAGCATCCGATGTAGCAGAGCTGAAAGCATAGTGGGACCTTGCATGAATTACGTCGGACCTGGAGTTGTTTTTGAGGGGTTAATAAAGTGGTGAAAGAGGGTGTTTTTTTGTCTTTCACTCCAAATAAAGGATTTTTTGGATGTGTGTGTTTATTTTCTTTAACTTACAGGTTAATCATGGAAGGTATCTCGGAGAGACGCCTGCCATGATTAACCAAGGACTTAGTGGCAGCTATGGGGTTCTGCCATTAACTCCTTTTTACCCCATTTGCCACTGCACCAGGGCAATTCGGGATGAACCGGATAAAGTCCCGGGACTGTTTCATCTAATAGATGTGACAATTCCGGGTGGCTGCTGGCTGATATTGTTAGGCTGGGGGGCTCCCCATAACGTGGAGCTCCCCATCCTGAGAATACCAGCCTTCAGACATGTGGCTTTACCCTGGCTGGTATCCAAATTGGGGGGACCGCACATCGTCTTTTTTTAATTTTTTTTTTTTACTGCTCGATATAGACACGCCCACCGGCGGCTGTGATTGGTTGCAGTGAGACAGCTGTCACTCAGCATGGGGGCGTGTCTGATTGCAACCAATCATGGGCGCCGGTGGGCGGTGGAAGCAGGGAATGCGAGATGGATTAATGAGCGGCCGGCATTTTCAAAAGAGGAGAAGCCGCCACAGTGTGAACGCCGTGCAGCGCCGCGCCGGTGATCGTGGATCGGTGACTATGACAGAGGGGGTGGGAGGGAGAGACTGACATGAACAGAGAGAAAGATAGAAACATAGAGAGAGAGACAGACAGACCGACCGACAGAGAGAGAAAAACTAAAGACCTGCCTTTGTGATGTTAAAAAAACATGCGGATCGCAACAATAATGCAATGCAAACGTACTGCTTAACATTTTGGCAGTGTTTATATAAAACTCATTGATTTAAATGGGTGTAGAACGCTGCCAAAATGGCAAAAACAATTGACATGTTGCTTCTTCAAATGCAGAGATTTTGACAAATTTTTGACAATCAAAACGCTGTGTTTCAAAAAGCATCATGCGCACAGATTTTACATGATTCTCATAGACTTTGCTGGGGAATCAGAACGCATGCATTTAGTCAATGACACAGTGCAGTTGTAAACGCAGCCAAAACACAGAAAAAAACACAACGTGCGCACATGGCCTTACAGTTAAACCTTGGATCTCACAGCCAGGGACGGTCCCTGGTGCTGGTGCATTGCAATACATTATATCAGAAATCAGAGCATAAATAGTTAATGTCCCGTATAGGGACTAAGTTAAAAAGTAACTAAAAGGTAAAAAAGTAAAAATATTTAAAGAAAATCAGAAACTACAGAAAAAAAATGGAAAAAAATTATACCAATAGATATGTATATTTAGGAAAAAAGAGTACACATATTTGATATTGCCTTAAAGGGAACAACCTGATTTATAAAACTGGCATATTAGTTAACCCTTTCAGTGAACATTGTAAAAAAATAAAATAAAACAAGTAGCAAACACTATGTTCATCATACAGCTAACAAAAAAGGGCACATGTAAAAGAAAATAATAGAGCTAAAGATGTTACCTTGTCCCGCAAAGAAAAAACTGGCACACATCTCCTACCTGTCAGTGAAAATAATAAAAAAGCTGTAGCTCTCAGCTACATCAATGTAAAAACTATTTTTTCTATAAAATTGTTTTATTGTGTAAAAGCGGCAAAACATAAAAATACAATATAAATGTGGTATCGCTGTAGTCATACTGACCCAAAGAATAAAGTAGTCTTATCACTTTTTTGACACAGTGAACGGCATAAAAAACAAAACAAATAAAACAATTACTGAATTGCTGTTTCTGCTTGAGGCCTTGTACACACGCTGAGTCTTTTGCCTCATTTTTGTGCATTTTTTGGGTGCAGTTTTGTTCCCAAAACTGCATACATTTTCTTCCCCAGCAAACAATATTGTATGTGATAATCACAGTATGCACTAGTCCAGACTATGAGATTAGGAAGTGCTGGCAATTTTTCTAGTTTGTATTATGGAGTCATGTCCTTTGTCTGCGCACTCCTCCCAGTTATTTCAGGTGTTTTAATTTTCCTTTTGCAGGTTCTATTCTAGCCCATATAATAGTTCTGTTTGGACAATAGAGACATAGCATTTAGAGTAGGACCCAGATGAGAGTTACACCTTGACGTTGGTAGCTGGGCACAAATAAATTTGTCCACATTTATTTGCTAAATAATTCATATTTTTCAAAGAAAGTTTTTCATATTTTCTTAGCAGTAATGCGTATTCATATTCCAATATTCACCATTTACATTTTTCTCCTTCCCTTTACTTGAGTGCAACTGCTATTTTTGAATATTGTACACCTTTGAACTCCCAGATGGGTGTTATTTCCAAAATGTGGTCACTTGAGGGAGATTCTGCTATTCTGACTCCGCAAATGGAGTCTGGAAACTATCTAGGAAAATCTGTGCTCCAAGTCAAATAGCGTTCCTTTCCTCCTGAGTCCTGCCATGTGGCCAAATAGTACTGTACAGTCACACATGGGGTATTGCTATGTTTGTGAGAAATTGTGTAACACATTGTTGTTGTTTTTTTTACCTATTAATTTTGTGAAAATTGGAAATCTGGGGATAAAACAGAATTTTAGTGGTAAAACTTGAATTATCTTATCTTTACCACAAAATAGTATAACATTTTATGACACACCTGTAGTATCAATATGCTCACTACACCCCTAGATGAATTCACTATGCTCACTGCACCCCTAGATGAATTCATTTAGAGGTGCAGTTTGTATCATGGGGTCTCTTGTGGGGGATTTATGCTGTTCTGGTACCTCAGCGGCTCTGTCAATGTGGCATGGCACTGCCAAACCACTCCAATTAATTCTGAACTCAAATATGGCACTCTTTCCCCTCTTTACTTTGTAGTGTGCCTCAAAAGTAGTTTTAGACCACATATGAGGTATTAGTGAACTCAGGAAATATTGCACAACAAATGTATGGTCCATTTTCTCCTGTTACCCTTGTCAAAATAAAAAAAATGTGGTTAAAGCAACATTTTTGTGGTTACAAATGTATGTTTTCCGCTCAACGTTATAAAATTCTGTGAAGCACCTGGGGGTTCAAGGTGCTCACCAAACATGTTGATCAATTCCTTAAGGGGTCTAGTTTCCAAAATGGAGTTACTTGTGGGGAGGTCCACTGTTTAAGCACATCAGGGGCTCTGGCAAACACATGTTGTTTGCTAAAAATTTTGCGTTCAAAAAGTCCAATGGTGCTCCTTCCCTTCTGAGGCCTGCATTTTTACCTGTTACCATTGTAAAAATGAAAGCTTTTGTGTTAAAGCAATTTTTTGTGGTAAAAATGTAGTTTTTCATTTTCGCAGCTCAATGTTTTAAAATTCTGTGAAGCACTTGAGGGTTCAAGGTGTGAACCAAACATCTAGATAAATTCCTTGAGGAGTCTATTTTCCAAAATGGGATCACTTGTGGTGGGGGGTTTCCTTAGTTTAGGCACATCGGGGGCTCTCCAAGCACGACATGGCGTCCGCTCATGATTCCAGTCATTTTTTCGTTCAAAAAGTCAAATGGTGCTCTTACCCTTCTGAGACCTGCCATTCAACCAAGCAGTAGTATTCCATCGCACATTGGGTATTCACATACTCAGGAAAAATTGCACAACAAATTGTACTGTGCACTTTCTCCTATTACTATTTTTGAAAATGAATGTTTTGGTGTTAAAGCAACATTTTTATCATGAAAATGTATTGTTTCATTTTCACTGCTCAACGTCATAAACTTCTGTATAGCACCTGGGTGTTCAAGGTGCTCACCAAACATCTATACAAGTAAAATATATCTTTGTACCGTGTTAGCCAGTAGAGATAAAAAAAAATTGTTTAAAAGAACTGAAGTCCTCAGTGGTTGATACCTTTTAATGGCTAACTGAAAAGATGGTAATAATTGCAAGCTTTCGAGACTACTCAGGTCTCTTCATCAGGCATGGTATAACACAAAATCTGAAGAGTCACATATTTATACACAACAGGACATAGAATGGGGCAGTAAAAAAACAAACAAACAACCAAGTAATATAAAACAGAACTATCACTATGGCAGGGGGGCAAACTGTTGTGGCCATAAATTTTGCTGCAGTTCAGTGTCTCCCCTACATACAGATCCCCAGTTGGACATTTGGTACATATAATTAAGTACACCACATCGGTACAAATTATATGTACCAAATGTCCAACTGGGGATCTGTATGTAGGGGAGACCGGACAACAGCTCAGGACAAGGATGAATTCTCACCGCCACACAATTAGAGAAAAAAGGATGGCTCTACCTGTGGCCAAACATTTTTGTAACTCAGACCACAGCATCATGGACATGAAATTGCTGGTATTGAAAGGAAATTTCAAGTCCCAGAGAGATAGGAGACTATGGGAGTACAAAGTTATGATGACCTTTGACACATTCAGAGCAGGAATGAATGTGTCTCATGGATTCATGTCTTTTTACATCAGTTAAAAGATGTGCTCCTCTGACCATGCGAGCGTGTCACAGCCCTGGACAAGACCCTTATCAGAGGACAATAAAACTTTCACACTGAACTGCAGCAAAATTTATGGCCACAACAGTTTGCCCCCCTGCCATAGTGATAGTTCTGTTTTATATAACTTGGTTGTTTTTTATTTTGTTTTTTTTTTACTGCCCCATTCTATGTCCTGTTGTGTATAAATATGTGACTCTTCAGATTTTGTGTTATACCATGCCTGATGAAGAGACCTGAGTAGTCTCGAAAGCTTGCAATTATTACTATCTTTTCAGTTAGCCATTAAAAGGTATCAACCACTGAGGACTTCAGTTCTTTTAAACAAACATCTATATAAATTCCTTGAGGGGTCTAGTTTCCAAAATGGGGTCATTTGTGGGATTTTCTACTGTTTAGGCACATCAGGAGCTCTCCAAATGTGACATGGTGTCTGCTATTCCAGAAAACTCTATGCTGTAAAATTTAAAAGACCCTCTCTAAATTGACACTGGTTAGAATTGAAAAAATTGGACTGGCCAGAAAGATGAAGACAGGCTGTGGGTCAAAGGGTAAAGAACAATCAAAAATAAAAAAAAAATATTTTAAAAAATAGGAAACCCCGAAAAACATAAAAGTTAAAATTACCTCCCTTTTGACCCATTGAAAACAAAGATAATTTATAATACACATAGGTGATATCACCGTGTTCAGAGAAGTCAGATCTATCAAAATACAAAAATAATTACCCTGATGTGTAAACACTATAAACAAAAAAATGAAAGAATGCCAAATTTTTTTTTTTTGATCACTGCAATACCAGAGCAAATTCTGTAACTAGCGATAATGTGTCATAACTATCCCAAAATTATATCAATAATAATGTTGTCTCACCCCATAAAAATAGCTGTTACTAACTAACTAACAACTCCATCGACTAAAAAATGAATATGCTGCATATCTAGAAAATAGGGACACAACCCTGAACTTTTTTTTTTAAATTACAGATCTTTTTCACCTCTAAATACATAAAAATACTGGATATGTTTGGTATGGCTGTAATCATACTGATGAGGAAAATCATATTGCAAAGTCATTTTTACTCCAAAATGTACATTGTAAAAACATTTTCTCAAAAAATGATTTATGCTATATCCTGTAGGACATACAGTAAACAAAAATAAAAAAATAACAGAATGTGAAAAAATTCTTGTATTTTATATTTTTGTTGTAGATTTGCTTATGAAAAGTCCTTTCAGAAGACATTTGTACCTTTCAGGTACATTTATAAAGTGCAGTGCACACAGCTATATACCAAAGAATAGATATGTGGTTTATTTGTATCTGATGTATCTGATGGATTTGTCTAAGAAAAATAATTAAAGGAGTTGTCCGACATTAACTCCAAAACATGTTTAAAGCTAATCTGTGCTGTATTGTCATATAAAACATCCCTAAATTATTTTTTTTTGTTTTCGAACTTTTGTTCCTCTTGAATTATCCCTTTATTCTCTGTAGCTCTTTATTTACATGCAGCTCAACCAAACTTTACTTTTTTGTTTCCTTGGTTGCCAAACCTCACAGTCAAAGCTGGCACTGCCCAGCCTCACTGTCCAGCCCCGCCCTCTGCCCACCGTCTGTACACTCATTTGCTGTCAGTATTCTGCCTCAGCACAGACCTCTAGAAGAGCACAATAAGGGCACATATAATGTAGTAATGTGCCCATCCTTGTGCCCTTCCTATAGTAATGCCCCCAACCTGTAATGTGCCCCATCCTTGTGCCCATCCTATAGTATTGTGCAACATCCTTGCACCCCATCCTGCTCATCCTATAGTAATGGCCCCTTTCCTGGTCCTCTTCCATCCTGTAGTAGTGTCGCCCTATTCTGCTATACTTCACACACGCAAAAAAAACAAACACAAATCCTCCTCACCTGTCCTGGTTCCCTCGATGTCCTGCCTATGACAGTGCTTTATATCAGAGGACAGATTCCCGAGCACTGCGCAGGGCTGTGCTCTGTATGCAGCTTCTCTAGTGATCAGCTACTGCCTCTGACTGGCCAGTGGCTGATCATTGCAGTAGCTGTATACAGAGCTCCCAACAGAGCAGTGCTGGTTAATCTGTCTTCTGTTATAAAGTGCTATCAGCGGCCCCGTGCACATGCAGCGATCAGCAAGAGGACCACTGCCTGCGTGCTCCAAGAAGGATCAGGGGCCGCATGCAGCATACTAGCAGCGTCTTAGACCACTGCACTACGGAATGTGTGGGATGGTGCGGGGGAAGGTGAGCGGGGACTCCATGCACGGTACCCAGCCAGCAGGGCGGCTACATGGAGTGGCTGTGAAGCCCGGCAACAAGGTCCTGCCCCTGTCGACCTGACGTCACAGGAAGCAGCAAAATCATGGCAGAAGTGGTCACATGACCGCTCTGAGCCTGGGGAAAGGGGCTGACAGCAGGGCAGGTTGGTAGTTACTACCTACTTACCTGCCCCAATAAAGCCCAATAGTAAAATTACAAAACAAAGGCAAAATAAGCTGGATAACCCCTTGAATGTGAAAGTATATGACAGCAAATATAAAACAAAAATATAAAACACAGAATTTTTTCACGTTATTTTTTCTTTCTTGTGGATGCCAGAGGCCATCATAGAGTATGATGACAAGAAGACGGATTAATTACTAAAATATGTAAAACAGCTGATGACATGAAAGTCCACATAGAGTATAATAACCTCTACAGTACCCACACACATTATGATGACCAGATTGCAACCATAACACAGTGCAATACAACATGTGATAGCTCTCCAGGGTCCCACACAGAGTATGATAGCCTCCACAGTCCAACACACAGTATGATGGACACCACAGTTCTATATAAAGTATGCTCCATAGCCTCCTCACAAAATATGATGGACTCCACAGTCTCAGTATGATCACCCTGCTTAGGGTTGTATATTGTTGTACACGGTTTTCAGCAGGCACGATTAGATGATTTAATGGCACCTGTTGTGAGAGTTAGAGCATTGGTGCAGGGCGAATAGTGATCCATGAAGTCAATGACTCCCTGCATTGCATCTTTACATTCAATTGTAGAGTACCATTGATTCATAAAGCCAGCAGAAAGGGGATTGGTGCCTCTTGACACCACATGGCCCCAAGCTCACAGACCCAATAGCAGCAATGTGGGCTACCGCTATTGCCAATACACTATTGCTTATGGTATAGAGATTACTATGTCTCCGGTGTTCAATCCCTGGCAACCAATGTGAAATTTCTCATCTTCCTGCTATTATAGTATGAATATGACACTGGTATAAAGACTTGTTCTGGAAATATATGGATCCTTAGACATCAGAAATACAGTGATCCTCCTGTCCACTTGCAGCCTCCATTTGACAAGCATAGAGCAAATTTACCCAAAAAATAGGTATGACACACAGAAAGTTCACAAGAGTTGCATCAACAGCCACATCATGATTCAAATTTCTGCATTTTGAGAGGAGCTTTGAGCAGACAGATTATAGGTCAAATATTCTTTAATGATAAAGTCAACAGGGTTGTGTACATGGACGTCTTGTAGCAAACCTATTAATGGATAACTCATCATGATTGTGAGTACTTTTTCTTTTAGCTAGACAAGATGATTTGCAAGAGTACCTCTACTGAATTCATATGATATTTACAGAAGAAAATATGTTGAGTATTTGGATGTGGCCTCTATGGTTACAAGTCCTAACCCTGAAGGGCTTTTATATGTGCGTTTGCCTGAAGGTTTGATTAAACTATTCCCAGATAGTTCCAAGCAGGAACCGCAAATTAATATTAATGCCCAGAATATTGAACGTGTGACTGTCAGGGTGTACCCAGGGGATCAGGCAGAGATCCTACTGGTGTCAATAATATGTCATGAACAGCACTCCACTGCCTTAAATTATCAGGACAATTGGCAATTGACTGCCGATTGATAGACGAGGTAATGGCTTCTTTCACATTGGGTGCTTTCACAGTGAACGATTAGTATATACACACCTAATTCTAACACACGGTTATATATATACTTTGTTACAGTCACTGTGAATTTATTTATTTAATCATATGAATGTATACCTTACCATCATATAAAAATAAACACCAGGCAATAGACAGTGATTGAAAAATATTAAAAGTATAATATCAAGATTTTCTATATATGCAATAGCGTTATCATTTACAATATAGAAATCATTCTTGTCACCATGGTAGGATCTCAGGGGGCACTCCTCAACAATGTGCTGGATAGTTTGACGATCTACTCCACAGTCACAGGTCGGAGAGTCATATTTTCCCCACTTATACATAAAATCTGCACAGACACCAAAGTTTGTTTTGAAACGATTTAGAGTAACCCATGTTTTCCTTGGTAGATTGAAGCCTGGTGGAGGGTTTTGTAAATTAGGGAACATTTGGGGATCACCGTCTACTACATTGACCCAAAGTTGTCGCCATTTCTCCTCTAAATTGAAGTCTTGTTCACGCAAGGTGATTGCAGTTCGGATGGGTGGGTGTCTTGATTTCAATCGTTGTATTGTAACATCTCTGATATTTTGGTGTATTGGAAGTTTTTCATTATTCAATACTTTAGTGTATTCTTTAAGTAGGAGCTTTTGTCTTCTTAGATTTGCGGGTGCGATATGACTCAGCACAGGTAGCCAGTGAACAGGTGTAGGTCTAATAGCACCAGATATTATACGCAAAGAGTTGTTCAGCTGAGTGTCAATTAAGTTTACATGACTGCTATTTAACCATGATGGAGCACAGTATTCTGCAGCAGAGTACACCAGGGCAAGAGTAGATGTTCTCAAAACAGATGTTGCCGAGCCCCAGGAGTATCCACAAAGTTTCTGAATAATATTATTACGTGCTTTCAGTTTCTGTGCCAATTTATCCAGATGGGATTTAAAAGTTAGACTTCTATCAAGGGTTACACCTAAGTACTTAGGATTGAAATTGTGTTTAACAGATTGGCCTTCAAATTGTACTTTAAGTTCAGTCTTAGCACTTGCATTGTGTAAATGAAAGCAACAAACTTCCGTTTTTGATGGGTTAGGTTTTAATCTCCATTGTCGGAAGTACTTTCCCATTACACTAAGATCTTTTGTAAGAACATCCTCTGCTTCCTCCATTGTTTTGCTTACCATAGCAAGTGCCCAGTCATCAGCATATCCAAATCTCCATGACACTGTTATAGGAATATCAGCTAGGTACAGGGCAAACAGGAGAGGTGCCAGCACTGATCCCTGGGCCAGTCCGTTGTTTAAAGATTTCTTACAACTGGTTGAATCACACATAATAAGATGAAAAGTTCGATTTTCAATCATATTGTTCAAGAGGTACATCATTTTCTTACATGGAATCAACTTCAATAATTTAAATAAAAGTCCTTCCCTCCACACAGTATCATATGCGGCAGAGAGATTGATAAACACCACTGAAACTTTCTAGTTCTTCTGGAATTCAGCTTCAATGAGAGTTGTCAAATCTAAGACTTGGTCACTACAGTTTCGAGCAGGTCTGAAGCCGGCTTGCTCTATAGGTATTGAGTCGAAAATCTTTAAACTGATCTTGTTATACATTAAGCATTCTAAGAGCTTATATAAGCAACTCAACAAGGCAATGGGTCTATAGCTTGATGGATTATCTTCAGGCTTCCCAGGTTTTAACAATGCAATTATTTTGCCATCTTTTAATTTACTAGGGACTTGAGCATTCTCCATAATATCTGAGAAGAACTTTGCCATCCATTTTTTCGCATAAGGTCCACAGTTTTTGAGAAATTCAGGATGGATCCCATCAGAGCCGGGAGCTTTGTTAATTTTAGCTTCAGCAAGGGCAATTTCAATGTCACAGGTTGTAAAAGCACGTGAGTATTCTTCAGTTGGCGCCACTGATGATTTTAGTAGCTTAAACTTATTTTTAACTTCTATGGTGTGAGCTAGGTCTTTTGGGCTTCTTGAGATGTTCACAATGTGTGCTGCAATTTGATTTGGAGTTATAGCATTCGTTTTCTGCTTTACTTTACGATTTCCTTCTAGTTTTCTTAAAAGAGACCATGCTTTTCTACTGGACCTTTTAAAGTCCAAATTCTCAACTGTTTCCATCCATTTAATACAACGTGCTGCATTCAGTTGGTTCAACAATTCCTCACCGATTTCACCATCTTCACTCTCAAGAAATTGTCTGTACAGTTGTTCTTATTCATCAGACCATCCTGGGATATATTCTTTGCGAAAGCCACGTGCTATTGATTTCTTTGCAGCTGTAATAACTGCTTTACAAAACCGTTCATAGTTTTTACTGATTGGAGGTATCCAGCCGATACACTTATCAAGGTGATCTGCAAACTTCTTCCAGTTAGCTTTGGTAAGGTTCCATCGAGGATGCAGATACGACGTTACAAGAGGAATAGATACTCCAATGGTGATGATGACAGGGCGATGCTGGCTACGAGGGAAATGTTTGACAACACATCGAGATGTAGACAAAGGTTGATGGTTTCTATTACATGAGACAAAACATAAGTCAGGATTGTATCCTCTCTGCCAGGCTACTGACTGGAAAGTTGGAAAGTCCTTTGCATCAAAAACGAGGAAACGAGGAATATATTATGCGCTTCAGACCAGTTTACCAGATGCTCGCCATTGTCATCATAGCTAGCATATTGCCAAAGCTCGTGGTGGCTATTAAAATCTCCTATGTATACAGTAGGGTGTGGGTGAACATGAGTGACTTCTGTGGGCCATTGTACTGCAGGAGGCTTGTAAATATTAACAATTGTGATATCACCAACTTTGCTCACAACTTCATGGATGTCATTTTCAACAGATGTAGATACAAGCATTGCGTTTTCAATGTTACCTTTCACATATGAAGCTACACCGTAATGAGAGTCATATGTAGCACCAATTAGATCAAAGCCATAGATGGAGCCAAGAACTAGGAGTTGATTTTCATTGTAAACATGCATTTCCTGAAGAACAAGTACATCTATTTTGTTATCAGTGAGGAACTTGTGGAGGAAAACACATTTTAGGCGGCTGATACCTTCAATATTAATTTGGCAGATATTCACCATGGGTCCAAGATCTTTCATTTGAGGAGTGACATTTGTGACAATACCATTATATTTTTTAGGCATTGTCAAAGGTGTTCCTTTGTTCCTCTGTTGATTATCAGGTATGTAAGATATACTGACCAGGAAATCTAGATAGAATTTGATTGTTTGGTCAACAAGATTGTTAGTCCTTTAGCGTTACCCAGGGTGCACCATGTGGAGGCGGACTAACATTGCACCCCAGTCACTGTGAAGCTCCTCAATAACCAAAGAAAAATTAGCTGCCAACATCAATCGTTTATTCAGGCTGACACACGTTACCAGTAACATTTGGCTTTATGAGGCTTCAGGGATCCGGTTAAGGCCTCTTTCACACATCAGTTTTTTACCATCAGTCGCAATCTGTCGTTTTGTGAAAAAAATGGATCCAGCACTGGATCCGTTTTTTTCTCATTGAGTTGTATTAGCAGCAGATTGTGACGGATGGCCTTGCGTTTCATCTGTCGTGTGACGGATCCGTTGAAAAATGTTTGCATTGGTGACGGAGCCGACTTCCACATAAATGTTTTTTTGTGTGCGTCAAAAAAACGGATGGCGAAGAATCCGTAAAATGACGGATTCTGGCGACGGATTTGTCTTTCACTAACCGAGCATGCTCAGATGTGTCAATTCCTTACTGGTCAGATTTGCTGTACATTGCAGTACAATGTAACAAAAAATATAACGTAGCGCAAATCTACTGAAATCATTCTGTGGCTCACTTGGAATAATAGTTTACGGTATTTCGTGGAATAAAATAAAATGCAAATAATCTCTACACCCATGAAAAAAGTAATTAAAAAACAACTGGTGATGGTGTCAAAAAATCTTGGTATATCTATTGTTGTTGAAACTGAAATAAGAGAACATTTTTTTTATATTTTGACAGACACTTTGAAATTAAACATTTTCCAAATGCAGAAAATAATGTTCAATGTACCTACTCCACTGCTGAAGAATTTCTTTCAACCATGGCCATTGTTTGTTAATAAGAGCTAGCTTTTGTGAGGTTAATCAGTGTGCATAATAAGGACATAAAGGTACGGAGAAGTAATACTGTAATCCTTTTGTTTGGATAATCAGACTAATGTATGCAAATTAAACCTTATTAGTACTAGGGTTCTGTGTCTGCTTATCAAAATGTGCCATTTTCATGAAAATTGGAAGTCCATTATATAAAGTTATTATTAACAATCATTTAGGAATTATATACGGTATGCAAATTAAAGTTGATTACAACTAATTAAGGGCTTTCTTTGTTATTTGACCTTGTCTGCTTTTTATGTAAATATGTTTCTTTTGGTCTGGCATATTTTTAGACTTGAAAAGTGTATTAAGACAAGTTACATTATGTATTTTTAATATATTTTTGCGTTTGTATAACTAGTGTAGTTCTCACAGGTACTTAAGTTGAAATGGAAGCTGAAAAGACTTCTTAGGTAGAATCTAGAATCAGTGGCATTAATTGTGCTTTGACTCTCAAGACCTCGACCCTCGGTGCCGAGTGTCATGTGATAAAATGAAATAGTTAGTATCTCTTTATGTTAATCTAACACTAAGATTAAATGCAGGAAGTGTGAAATATTTAGGCACAAATATAATGAATTGAAAAATGGTACTTGACACATAAATAATAAACATATAGACCAGTTTTTCATATCTCAATTATTAATACTTATCGTTCTTAACTTTTAAAATCTTGTGATTAAAGAACATGTTATAGATGATTATACAAGAACAGAAGTATTTACTTATTCCCAAAATGATAACACTACTTCTTAACTACACTGTGTGCAGAATTATTAGGCAAGTTGTATTTTAGAAGATTTTTTTTTATTAGTGATCAACAACTATGTTCTCAATCAACCCAAAAGACTCATAAATATCAAAGCTTAATATTTTTGGAAGTTGTAGTGGGTTGTTTTTTAGATTTGGCTATCTTAGGAGGATATCTGTTTGTGCAGGTAACTATTACAGTGCAGAATTATTAGGCAACTTTATAAAAACCAAATATATTCCCATGTCACTTGTTTATTTTCACCAGGAAACCAATATAACTGCACAACATTTAGAAATAAACCTTTCTGACATGCAAAAACAAATCCCCAAAAAATTAGTGACCAATATAGCCACTTTTCTTTATGATGACACTCAACAGCCTACCATCCATAAATTCTGTCAGTTGCCTCATCTGTTTACAATCAACATTGCATGCAGCAACCACCACAGCCTCCCAGACACTGTTCCGAGAGGTGTACTGTTTTCCCTCCCTGTAGATCTCACATCTTATGAGGGAACACAGGTTCTCTATGGGGTTCAGATCAGGTAAACAAGGGGGCCATGTCATCATTTTTTCATCTTTTAGACCTTTACTGACCATCTACTCTGTGGAGTAGTTGGATGCATGTGATGGAGCATTGTCCTTCATGAAAATCATGTTTTTCTTGAACGATACTGACTTCTTCCTGTACCACTGCTTGACAAAGTTGTCTTCCAGAATCTGGCAGTAGGTCTGGGAGTTTAGCTTCACTCCATCCCCAACCCAAAAAGGTCCCACAAGTTCATCTTTGATGATACCAACCCATACCAGTACCCCACCTCCACCTTACTGGCATCTGAGTCGGAATGGAGCTCTCTGCCCTTTACTGATCCAGCCACTGGCCCATCCATCTGGCCCATCCATCTGGCCCATCAAGAATCACTCTCATTTCATCAGTCCATAAAACCTTTGAAAAATCAGTCTTAAGATATTTCTTGGCCCAGTCTCGTTGTTTTATCATATGTTTCTTGTTCAAAGGTGGTTGTTTTTCAGCCTTCCCTACCTTGGCTATGTTCCTGAGTATGGCACACCTTGTGCTTTTTGATAGTCCAGTAATGTTGCAGCTCTGAAATATGGCTAAACTGGTAGAAAATGGCATCTTGGCAGCTTGACGCTTGCTTTTCCTCAATTCATGGGTAGTTTTTTTGCGCCTTTTTTGCCCAACACGCTTCTTGCGACCCTGTTGGTTATTTGCCATGAAACACTTGATTGTTCGGTGATCACGCTTCAAAAATTTGGCAATTTCAAGACTGCTGCATCCCTCTGCAAGACATCTCTCAATTTTGGCCTTTTCAGAGCCCGTCAAATCTCTCTTCTGACCCATTTTGCCAAAGGAAAGGAAGTTTCCTAATAATTAAGCACACCTTATATAGGATCTTGATGTCATACACCACACCCCTCCTCATTACAGAGATGCACATCACCTGATTTACTTAGTTGAAAGTTGGCTCTCAAGCCTATACAGCTTGGAGTAGAACAACATGTATAAAAAGTATGATGTGATCAAAATACTCATTTGCCTAATAATTCTGCACACAGTGTAGTTCAAGACCAGGCCAATTTTTCTCATTCATGACCTAATTTTTCTTTTGTTTTCTTTTTTAGAGCTCCAAATTCTTTTCTTTAGCATGTAATCAATTTATTTTTACCTCTTTTTTTTCTGATGCATAGGGTTTATTTATGTCATTTTTAAAAGAAAACAAGTAAAAAAACAATATAAATATGTCTATTTTTCACATTTTTGGAAATGATTAGAATATTATTTTTTTTATGACTACAAATGACCACTAAAATACATTTTAAATTGTGTTCCCCTTTGTGTTTCAATTTATTTTTATGTCAAAGACACATTTTTTTATGTGGGGTCAGAAAAAGTAATTTGCAATGGCAGTCTTATGATTCTCCAATGGTGCTCTGCTATCCTGCAGAGCCTATGCTGGGCCTTATATTTTTCCCCAGTTGAGTCCTGTGTGGTATGGAGAGGTCTGTTCATTGGAGCCTTCCTCCGGGTTATTGCTTCTCTTTATCTGGGAGCTGTTTCACCTTGAACGCTGCCAGTGATAGTTCTTGTTTTGCAGTGCACATCTCTGGTTCCCGTAAGTGTCTGACCTGATCTTGTCCTGCTACCTAGTTCCGCTGTTCCCCTCCCACCTCCTTACTTACTGATTTATTTCCCTCACTCCCTGACCGCGGCTTGTTCTCTGACACCAGCTCTGCTCGCTCCCTTGTACTTACGTGACCTCTCTGTTTACCAACCCTGGCTTGTCCCATGACTCTGGCTCTGCTCACTCCTTTTGTCATTTACATTATCTCTTGGCTTTTGACCCCTGGCTTGTTTGACTGCCCCTCACTATGTCTGTCTAGTGACACCTAATGTAGAAACCCAGCAGATCCACTCCACTAGTGTGCCTGGTGACACCTAGTTGTATGGTGTGGTTACACCCAGGTTCTCATCATCACAGGCAGCAGCTTTTTTTATTTATTTTTTTATTAGTGTTGCTTTATTATTTTCCTGCTTTTTATTTTATTTATCTTTTCATTTACTTCCCACTCATATAGTCATAAAGGACATTTTTGGGGCATTTCAACATTTAAATACATTTTATTATTGCTGATTTCCTCTGTAACTGGGTCTTGCATATGTATCCCAGTTAAAGGGCAAACTCAACCCTCTGCCTGCAAATATGCAAAATAAATGAAATATGAGCAATTAGGAATAAAATATATCTTTTATTAAATCATTTAAACTTATGCAGGAGCATAAATAACCAAACTAGTGCAAAAAGGTACAATCAACACAAAACATTAAAAATACATGTAGATAAAAAGGTTTGATCTCACCCAGTATGTAGCTGAGATTTTACATAAGAGTCCTCTGGATGGAAGCTGCAGAACAGGTAATATAGAATTATACCCTGTCGTGCCCATTCATAACTACCGCCCTAACAAGGGCAGCTCCCAAGTGTAGGAATAGATTACCCCAAATAACATAAACCCTCCCTATGTGTTTCTTCCACAATAAGGGCTCATTTTTTTTGCATTTCTGCAGCGTTTTTTGCTGCAGCATCACATTGTCAAAATGCATGCGTTCTGCTTCCCCAGCAAAGTCTATGAGAGTCATGCCAAATCCGTGCCATGATGCTTTTTTAAATGTAGCGTTTTGATTGTCAAAAATTTGACAAAATCTCTGTGTTTAAAAAACAGCATGTCAATTCTTTTGCCCGTTTTGGCAGCGTTCTGCATCCTTTGCAATCAATGAGTTGTAGAAAAACGCTACTAAAATGCTAAGCAGTGCATTTACACTGCATTTTTGTTGCGATCCGCAAGTTTTTTTAACATAACAAATGCAGGTTTTTCGGTCTCTCTCTCTGACCATGTCAGTATTTCCCTCCCATCCCCTCTCGAATACTCACTTACCCACGATCACCGGCGCTGCGCTGCACGGCGTTCACACTGTGGTGGCTTCTCCTCTTTTGAAAATGCCGGCCGCTTATTAATTCATCTCGTATTCCCTGCTTCCCCCGCCCACTGGCGCCTATAATTGGTTGCAGTCAGACACGCCCCCATACTGAGTGACAGCTGTCTCACTGCAACCAATCACAGCCGGCAGTGGGCGTGTCTATATCAAGCAGTAAAAAAATTAAATAAATAATAAAAAAAAAACGATGTGTGGTCCCCCCCAATTTGGATACCAGCCAGGGTAAAGCCACACAGCTCAGGCTGATATTCTCAGGATGGGGAGCTCAACGTTATGGGGAGCCCCCCAGCCTAACAACATCAGCCAGCAGCCGCCCGGAATTGCCGCATCCATTAGATGCGACAGTCCCGGGATTTTACCCGGCTCATCCCAAATTGCCCTGGTGCGGTGGCAAACGGGGTAATAAGGGGTTAATGGCAGCAGCCCATAGCTGCCACTAAGTTCTAGGTTAATCTTGGCAGGCATCTCCCCGAGATACCTTCCATGATGAACTCGTAAGTTAAAGAAAATAAACACACACATCCAAAAAATCCTTTGTTTGTAATGAAAAACAAAAAAACCCCTCTTTCACCACTTTATTAAAACCCCTCAAAAACACCTCCAGGTCCGATGTAATCCACGCAAGGTCCCACGACGCTTTTAGCTCTGCTACATCGGAAGCTGACAGGAGCGGTAGTAGAACACCGCCGCTCCTGTGAGCTCCATGCAGCAACTGAAGTGAGCACGCGATCAGCTGCGCTGTCACTGAGGTTACTCGCGGCCACCACTCTCAGGTGGAGGACTGCAGCTGTGGCCGCGAGTAACCTGAGTGAAAGCACAGATGATCACGCGGCTCACTGCAGTCACTCAGGGAATTTGCGATCACAGGTGAGTCTTTCACGTGTGACCGCAAATCAGGCTGCAACACAGAGAGAGACACACGATGTCAGTGAAATCAAGTGAAGCTCTGACATCACTGCTGCGGACTCCTGTGTCCTGGCACTGACCTCTGAGGTTCATCTGAGTTCATGACAGCACACAGAGACAGAGCCGTGGGATGACAATGAAGTCGGGTGAAGTTTATCCAAGTTCATTCTCATTACCTGACTCTGTCTGCTGTCAGCGGGCATGTAGCAGAGCTGAATTGCCGGGGGACCGCACTGACAAAAATGCATCCAAAACGCATGTAAACTGCATGCAAAATGCATCCAAAATCCATGTGTTTTGGATGTATTCTTTTTGTCAACACGCAGCGTCAAGTCTGCTAGTAGGTGCATTTATTTCTGCACTGGCCAGGATGCAACGTGCGCATGAGCCCTAACGTGGATTCCTCAGTGGAGCAATAATAGAAGGGGATTACATGAGACCTGCAGTGGCAGAATATAGTGGGTTGGCACATCTATGCTTCAGCCTCCAGTAGCCACTCGTACTAGGTTGGCTGCCTCAATTTTGTTTGAACTCCAGTTGGCACTGTGTCTGAAATCACATCTTATGTGCACCACTGAAACATATGTAAAACATTTTCATTTTTATAATACATTCTACTACTCTGTTCCAATGATTGTTAGAGACATAAGTAAAATGTGTATTTTAACATAGACCTCTTTAATAGTGCCATTGAAAATACAGACTAGGATTTCAAATTATGTGTAGCATGAAACGTTAATTAATTTCACTAACAACCTAGATGGGCGAGAAAAATTGCTACTTTTCAGATTTTCTCAAACAATTTTCCTTATTGCCTGTAACTTTACTTGGTTAAAGCTGGTAATAAAAATGTCAAAATACCATCATCTTGGACAAAGTTCACTGAGTTCATTCTCCTGGCAATTGTAACGGTGACATAAATAAGACCTGCTTTCCAATTCTACCAGCAGGAACAAGCTTAAAGCTAATTGCATATATACTAATAGATACATTAATATAATATGTCATCAGCTGGGTGAATGGTCAGGGCAGGTTGCAGAATTCCACCCTTTTTCTTATGCTAAGTGTACATCATTTGAATCAATTCAATATTATAATTAACATTTATAACTTGTCCTTTTGCTTGATTTTTTTTTTTTTACTCAAGCAAATATTCTGATGTTTTGCTAAAAAAAAATATCTAAATCTAATATTATAGCATTTTCATTCCTTCCTTAATTAGGCATTATATCTAGCATTGATTATGCCAGCCATCACTGCCATTAAAAGGCCAATACAGTGGACATCTCATATGTGTCATTGCTTTCAATAGCAAACAAATCACATACCTTTTTGATCATACCCTGAATAGATTTGAGCATTTTGGATGGCCACGCCAGACTAGATTCTCTTAAACCTATTAAATGTAATGATCTTGAGAACATAACCTACAATTATATAGAACTGTTGGGTACAAAAATGCTTCTGAATTTAAAGGTATGTGCCCACGATCAGGACTCACTGCGTCCTGGATGTGGTGGATTCTGACCTGCGGGGCCGCAAGTCTCCTCCGCAGGAGACCGCAGCTGCTCATACCCACGATCAGGGTTCAGTGCGCTGCGGTCTCTCGCTTGTGTTCTCTATGGAGGACGCATGCGAATCCGCAGCAAACAATTAACATGCTGCGGCTTAGAAATCCCGTCCACAATGCTTGTACTGTTCAACGCAGCATTTTGGACATAGCAAAAACACTACATCCAAAACGTTGCAAACATTGATCGTGGGCACGCACCCTAAAGACACAGAACAAAATTTGAAGAACATTTCAATCTATTGCTGTTGAAGTCATAAGCTGGCTTTACACTCTACGACATCGCTAAAGCGATGTCGTTGGGGTCACAGATTTTGTGACACACATTCGGCCGCATTAGCGATGTCGTTGCGTGTGACACCTATTAGCGATTTTGAATCGTTGCAAAAACATTCAAAATCGCTAATCGGTGACATCCCCAGCTAATCTCAATTATCGTTGCTGCTGCAGTAACGATGTTGTTCATCATCCCTGCGGCAGCACACATCGCTACATGTGACACTGCAGGAACCAGGAACCTCTTCTTACCTGCGTCTCGCCAGCAATGAGGAAGGAAGGAGGCTGGCGGGATGTTCGTCCCGGTCAACTCCGCCCCTCCGCTTTGATTGGGTGGCTGCTTAGAAAGGAGGCGGTTCGCCAGTCACAGCGACATCACTATGCAGGTAAGTAGTGTGACGGGTCCGCGCGATGTTGTGCGCCACGGGCAGCGATATGCCCATGATGCACAAACGATGGGGGCGGGTACGCATGCTAGCGATCTCACTACCGAGATTACAGCATGTAAAGCGGCCTATAGTCAGAGCAAGATGTGAAAATCATATTTCTGAGAAGTAGGGATTAGGGTACAGTTTACATTCCTAAATTGAGATTCAAAAACTGTGACTTTAACTTAACACTTAGATTTTGCAAACTTGAAAAATTTTGCCTTCAATATAACGTACTAAGAGATCCACTGCTCAAGGTTTTTATTTTTCAGCAAATAGTGAAAGAGGATCTATCAGCACAATACACACCCTAATGGGAGGGTCAAAGAACTAATCAAGATTCTGTCCAACCCCCCCTCCTTCCCGACTCCTTTCCCAGTCTAGATTCATCTTCCTCCGCTTGACTAACAGTCAGTGTACTGTCAGTCAAGTAGAAGACAGTGGGGCTGAGAGGGGAATGAGACTGGGGAAACAAATGTTTGGTAAGTGCTTCGACAAACCTAGAATGCTTACGCTCAGGGGTGGGATTCAGCCGGTTCTGTCCACTTCGAGAGAACCGGTTGTTAAAATAGCAGCCGGTTCCCCGAACCGGCAACAAACGGCTCTGGCGATCCGGTTCCCTGTATTTATTTGTGTTCATGTCTTTAAGACTCTAACACAAATGAATCCCCGTACCTCTGCGCCGCACTTCCGGGTTCAGTGGAGCTTGTCTGTTCCCTGACCTGGTGTGCAGCGACGCGCTGACACTGCAGAGAGGTCACGGCAGTGTGAAGAGGTAGCTCCTCCTACTGCCGTCTGTCAGCATCAGCGTGCAGAGATCCACGGAGAAAGGAAGACACAGGAAAGGCCGCCGGTGCTTGAAGCAGGTAAGCACTCTGTGAGCCAAAGATGCAGGGAGCAGGGAGAGGAGCCGCATAAAGATGGCAGCTATATGGGGAAAGGAGATCACATAAGATGGGAGCTATATGGGGAAATGAGACCACATAAGATGGCAGCTATATGGGGAAAGGAGGCCACATTAAGATGGCAGCTATATGGGGAAAGGAGACCACATAAGATGGGAGCTATATGGGGAGAGGGGCCACATAAGATGGGAGCTATATGGGAAAAGGAGTCATATGGGACAGGATCTGCAGTGGAAAAGGAGCACATGGGATGAGATCTGCTGGGGAAAGAGGCCATAATGACATGGGACCTGCAGGGGACAGAGGCCATAATGGGATGGGATCTGCAGGGGAAAGAGACCACATGGGATGGGATCTGTAGGGGGAAAGAGGCCATAATGGGATGGGATTTGCAGGGGAAAGAGGCCATAATGGGATGGGATCTGCAGGGGAAAGGGGCCATAATGGGATGCGATCTGGAGGGGAAAGAGACCACATGGGATGGGATCTGTAGGGGGAAAGAGGCCATAATGAGATGGGATCTGCAGGGGACAGAGGCCATAATGGGATGGGATCTGCAGGGGAAAGAGACCACATGGGATGGGATCTGTAGGGGGAAAGAGGCCATAATGGGATGGGATTTGCAGGGGAAAGAGGCCATAATGGGATGGGATCTGCAGGGGAAAGGGGCCATAATGGGATGCGATCTGGAGGGGAAAGAGACCACATGGGATGGTATCTGTAGGGGGAAAGAGGCCATAATGGGATGGGATCTGCAGGGGACAGAGGCCATAATGGGATGGGATCTGCAGGGGAAAGAGACCACATGGGATGGGATCTGTAGGGGGAAAGAGGCCATAATGGGATGGGATTTGCAGGGGAAAGAGGCCATAATGGGATGGGATCTGCAGGGGAAAGGGGCCATAATGGGATGCGATCTGGAGGGGAAAGAGACCACATGGGATGGTATCTGTAGGGGGAAAGAGGCCATAATGGGATGGGATCTGCAGGGGGGGAGAGATCACATGGGATGAGATCTGTATATGGAAGGTCGTCCGTTCCAATTTTAGCAGGGCTCCTTTAGTAATAATTTTAAAAAATTGTAGAAAAAACGTTTAATACAATATGACTGACAGTTAGTGACTGGAACAACTGGTACTGGACAGGAGAGTAAAGGTAGAGGAGGGGAAGAAGAGAAAAGAGATTTTACTTTAAATTACTTGCATTTTTTGGTTGAGGAAAGTGCGTGACAATTGGTGTGGCTAACAAAATGGGTGTGGTTACAGAATGGGTGTGGTTTTCAAATGGGCAGGGTTTACAGAGAACCTGTTGTTAAAAATTTGAATCCCACCCTTGCTTACGCTTCCTTTGTATATGAATTGAAACACACATTTTTCAGTCAGGGAGAGACAAATGCTCATGTTGTTCATGATGGTCTCTTTCAGTATGCAGTTGGTGGGGGGGATGGGACATAAGTGGTACAGATTCCCTTTAAATTGTACATTGGATCCTAATGTGCTAAAGATTTAAGTTCAGAATCTTTACTGAAATAAATTGTGAAATTTGTTGAGAAGGAAGTAACGTTTTAATAGTCATTATAAACTACAATCATTAACCAACTGAGGATTGGCTTGAAATCCTTCACAAATTAAATTGAAAAAAAAAAATTACAATTGCAAACTGATTCAATTAGTGTGATTTTCATCACTGCAACTAGGATGAGAATGAGGAATCTCCTCCCAAGTTTGGATAAAGGCATCAGTGAGGTACTGGGCAGTGTTAGACTCTGCATGATGTCGGCAGATGCACTGATACTTAATAACCTAGAGAGTTTCAATTGGTTTCGGGTGTAGGCAACATGCGGGCCAGTCAGTGTCATCAATGCCTTCAACATCCATGAAGTGACTACCCAGTGTGGTCATGGGCAAATGTTCTGCACCAGAAGGAATCCAGAGCTCACGGCATCAGTTTAAGGTTTGAAAATGGCTTTAGGATTTTACTCTAGTACTCAAGAGGGGACTTTTGGCTGTCTCATAAAGATTTTACCAGACCTCCAAGGATATGCCTTCGCAGACAAGCATTGACTCACCGCCCAAAAAGTTATGCAAATATTGCAAGCAGCACACCATTCACTTTAGAGACTCCGAACTTTCTCACATCTGTCACACATGCTCAGTCTGAGCCTGCTTTTATCTTTGAAAAGAATGGTGCACCAATAGAGAACCAACAAATTTGGTATTCTCTGTAAAATACAATTTGAACGGCAATGCTGCTGGCCTATGCGCACTGATCCCAGTACAAGACATTGGTAACCTCATTGGTCAGTAACATGCACACCAGTAGAATGCTGTAGATCATTTTGTAGGGCCGTGTTACTGCTCCATATGTTTCTCCTTTCACAAAAGCAGATACTAGTGCTGAGTTCATGCTCTTCTATGTCTCTGTACATCTTTCTTCATATAATGCCTGCCTTGTGTATTGGTATCTGCTGCATGCTTATTAGATTGCTGGCAGACACACTAAACTAAGCCTGCACAGTGTGCAACCCATGGGCCATATGTGGCCCGCCAAAGTTTGTTATGCAGCCCACAGAGATTTGGGAGGCCACATTTCTTATTCTCTATATTCAGCAGTATTCGTTTCTTTCAGACGTAGACACAGTTGAATACTAGAGGGCCAGAACTGCAGGAGATCAGAACAAAGCAGCTCTCATCATCCCTGCTCCCAGCATGCATTAGTGTGAAGATGTAATGATGCTTTGACCTCATCGCATCTCTGCGGGGCCACACAGAAAGAAGATGTCAAGACATGGCCAGAATCAGTAAACACTTCTGAAGGAGCTGAAGATTATATATACTATTATAGGAGGAGGGGCGAGTAGGGGAACATTATGGAGAGGTGCAGGGTGTGGGGGGTATTATTGAGTATGGCAGTGTGTCGGGGAATATTATGGAGAGGGGCAGTGCGGGGGAGCATTATGGAAAGGAACAGTATGTGGTATAATTATGGAGAGGGACAGAGTGGGGGATATTATAGTGGGGGTAGTGTGGGTCTTACATTAAAGATGACATTTCCTTTATTTTTTAAGCAACAACAAAAAATTATTTTCATCTTTTACATTTTAAAAATTGCAAAAAGGAAAATGGGCCAATGCAAAACTGTGGACATTTTTGGAGATTTGGGTGCTTAGAAAGCTTTGACCAATAGGGATGATCGAATACCTCAAATATTCGGCTTCGCGAATATCCGACGAATAGGTCACCGCTATACGAATATTCGATGAGCAATGTAAGTCTATGGGAAGCCCGAATAGTTGTTATTCGGGTTTCCCATAGACTTACATTGCGCATCGAGTATTCGCGAATAGTCGAATCGACCTATTGGAGAAATATTCGCGAAGCCGAATATTTGAGGTATTCGATCATCCCTATTGACCAAGGTTTCAGACCTTAATTAGACTGTTAGGGTTATGGCTTGTTCACTATCATCATGAGGAAAGGTCAGGTAATGCTTTATAAAAATCCAGGCTCCTCTAACCTTGTGCCAAAACAACAGTAGCCATGGGTTCTTTTAATGGTGGAGACCCTCAAAGCAACGACATATTTAATATTACCACTCATCAGGGTCATTGGGTCATGACTCTGAGGAGTGGTAATGTTCATGACGTCATCGCTCTTACTAGGTGCCAGGTCTCACGCAGCGCAGTGTGGCCTGGAGTTATCTGGTTACCATGCGACCCTGAACAGTGGTAACATAACTGATGTCACTACTCTTCAGAGGCACCCTGTCTCACGCAGTGCAGCATGACCTGGAATTGCCTATAAGCAAAGTCTATGTAGTGTCACATTGATGCTCCAAAGACTTTGTTTGTCAAAATCCCTGGACTATATCAAACCAGCTGGGAATTTTTTGTTTCTTTTGAATAAAGTGGGGCAAGAGAGTAAAGGGTGCTTTACATGCTATGACATTGCTAGCTATAGCTAGCAATGTCGTGCGCGATAGCACCTGCCCCCGTCATACGTGCGATATGTGGTGATCGCTGCCGTAGCGAACATTATCGCTACGGCAGCGTCACAAGCACATACCTTGCCAGCGATGTCGCTGTGACCGCCGAACAATCCCTCCTTAAAGGGGGAGTTGCGCTCGACGTCATAGCGGCATTACTAAGCGGCCGGCCAATAGAAGCGGAGGGGCGGAGATGAGCGGGATGTAACATCTTGCCCACCTCCTTCCTTCCTCATTGCCGGCGGGACGGAGGTAAGGAGATGTTCGTCGCTCCTGCGGTGTCACACATAGCGTTGTGTGCTGCCGCAGGAACGAGGAATAACATCGCTACTTACCTGACAACGATTTTTTATTATTAAACGGCCTCTCCAAAACAAACGATTTTTGTCCTTTTTGCGATTGTTTTAGGTCGCTCCAGCCTGTCACATGCTGCGACATTGCTAACGAAGACGGATGTGCGTCACAAACACCGTGACCCTGATGATATATCGTTAGCAATGTCGCAGCATGTAAAGCACCCTTAAGTGTCTTGTTTTATTTGTCTGTTTGTCCATTACTAATCCATTACTAACATTAGGACTTGATGCCAGCTGACACCACACAGCTGACATCAAGCCCATAAACGATTTCCCCGATTGCCACCACACAAGGGCAATCGGGAAGAGACAAAGCAAAGCACCAGAATTGTTGTGTGACGCCCTGGTAAAACCAGGTTGTCACAGAGCCTGCACAAATCCACCAAAATGCAGGCCATTCTCCTCTTTGGCACCAACACAGTCCCCACACAGATATACACCAGCCAATCAGCTCCTAGTCACCCCCCCAGGACAATGGGAGGGATCGAGGTGAAGAGTTCAGGAAGTGACAGAGAGGAGTGGCAGTTAGAGCTGTAGTCAGTGGAGAGCTGAGAGGAGGGAGTTGGAGCTCCCTGGAGAGGGTGGTAGTCGGGGTTGGAGCCCCGGACCACCGGACGACTGGACTAGCTATGCGGACTAGGTGGCAGTGAGGACCACAGGCGATGGAGATCCGGAGGCGGGGAACCTGTGGTAGACCGGGGCAGGGTTGTAGCCCGCCGGTACCGAGAGAGGGGATCCGATGCGGAGACCGTTTCAAGTGGACTAGACCAGACAAGAGCGAGACAGGCAGAAAGTGCGGAAGAAAGGGCCCCTGACTGTATATCTGTGTGTGGACCCGAATACAACTGCCAGAGGTTACCGGTCACTGGCAATTTGGTTTACCATGGACTCTGTGTGTTTACTGACCCTCCAAATCAGCACCAGCTCATCTAGCACAACGACAACAAACTGTGAGTTCCCTGTTTCCTGCCTCCTAAAGACTACTCCCTGCAACCCCTCACAATACCCTGGGCCCCGGGACTACACCTCCCTTACCCGTGGAGGGGATTCCACCTTGCTGTCCCGCTCCATCAGCCCTGGGCACCCCCATATCTAGGCAGCGGCGGTGTCGCCATCCATCACCGCAACCCACGGGTGGCGTCACTGACAAAGACTCTATCCCCTGTAAACAACCCCTTTTCACTCGTGGGCGACGGACGGCTGCGCGAGCCCCGGATCTGGCTGCCACTTAATCCACAGCAACCGCCCGGATCCGAGCGCCTTGAGCGGCCCCCCTGTTGTGGTCTGTCCCCTGTCTGCGACAGTTGCATCTAATGGGATGCAGAGAAAGGATCCAGCATAGAACAACAAGTCCAAGCAAGGTAAATATAAAATGTAACAATTAATCTGTCATTTAAAATTTCTAGTGAGGTCACAAGCAATGGGACTTAGTCTGTTTTCTATCTATGTTCCCCTTCATGTCCCGTCGTTTGTGACTTCTCTGGAGATGTTAAATGATGGTTTAAATGTTAAGTTTTAAATTTACCTTCCTGAGACTTATTGTTCTAAGGTGGATCCTTTCTCTACATGCTTTGAAGTGGCTTCTACTCAGATCTTTTCCTTGCGAGGAGTCCTCAGTTCTAATCTGAGGATTTACAGTTTGGTGAACTGACTACATTTGTTTATTTCTATCATCTAATGATATGTGCCACTTCCGGGGCGGCTGCGGGCTTGTATTTTTAAGCTGGGAAGGGCCAAATAACATGGATCTTCCCATCCTGAAATTACCAGTCCCCAGCTGTCAACTTTACTATGGCTGGTTATACAATAAATTAGGGGATGCAACACCATTTTTTTCAATTATTTATTTATATATTTATTTATTAATTTATTTAAGACATTGGGTCCTTTCTATTTTTGCTAACCAGGCAAGGTAAAGCTGAAAGCTTGGGACTGCTATTATCAAGCAGTAAAGGGCAATTGATATTGGGCCCTTGCCAGCTTGATATCAGCCTGCAGTTGCTGCTTTAGCTTTGACTGGTTATCAAAATAGGGGGAGACTGCACATCATTTTTATTAAATTATTTATTTATTTTTACACTGCCTATATGCTTTCTCTAATCTAAGCTCTCTCTCCTACATAAACTGTCCTTGAATTGCTTCCTATATAAGACCCAATGAAATGATCTGGCCAGTCAATTACAGTAATGCCAGAAGCCAACATGGCTACTGGAATTTTTGTGACTGGCAAGCATGCATTCAATCAACAAGCTTGTAGGCTGTGGACACTTTCTGTACCACCACAGCCATGCCAAGTATTGGCATTGTTGTGATTGGCCATTGTACTAAGTGATCCGGCCTGTATAACGGCTGAATCAGGGATGATGCCGCCATTCTGCTCTAAGTACTGTAGGGCAGCAGTAGAAAAACTGGAAGACAAGAAGCGCATAGATAATGTCTTATCAGATGATACCTGGAGCATAACCAACTAGGAGAGCTGACCTTGTATAGCTGTGTGAGTCACAACTGACTGTAGTACGTTTGTATGGCACACGGCTGCGGCCACATGTGTAGTAGAAGATGACTGTTAAATAGATACGGATGAATGCCATGCTGCTGTGAAGGAAAGACAGTCTATAATATCATCAAAGTTAATATTCCTGAAGCAGGAGAGGGGTTTCTCTCCAAAATGTGTTGAAATAAAATCACTATGATGAAATTATAGACTGTCGCTCCTCCACAGCAGCGCAGCATTCATCCCTATTTATTTAACGTTCATCTTCAAATACAGGGACAGGACACAGCTGGATTGAGGGACAGAGATAGTAGTCATTATACAGGCCATATAGTACTTAGTCAATTTGTGTGAATAAAAATGAGGAGAGCATCAAATAAAGCGTGTGGTCGTTCTGCTGCTGATGGTGGTGTTGGAGCTGCTGCAGGGAGAGGATGTGGCAGTGGCGCTGCTGGTGTTGGTGATGTAGTTGTTGTAGGAGAGGTCATGATTAGTCCTTGCCTGCTATGTGCTCAATTGAAACGCCTTCCTCTGGTGTACGCAAGTCACAGGGTATTGCTTGTTATTTTGGAGCACTGAATTCTACCGTACAAATTGTCAGGCCAGAACAAGTCAAGGAGGTTGTAGACAGGATGGCTGAAAGTGCCTTTACTTCCTTTGCTTTGTCTTCCACCCAGTCCTCTCCTGAAAGCACAGAGTTGGCACCTGTGGAACATAGGCATCTGGCTTCCACCTCACCCCCTTGCAAATTAGCCAAGCAGTCTGAGCCCCAAGTCATACAGCAGTCACTTCTGCTCTTTGATGTCTCCGCTGGCAGGGGTTCTGTGGCCCATCCATCTGGCTCTGCCATAGACATGGAAGTAACTGAGTGCACTGATGCCAAATCACTTGATCTGTTTGAGGATGAGGACAAGGGAGGGCTAGTGCACACAGTCAGCAGACTACTACAGCAAATCTCTGATGATGATGATGATGATGAAACAGAGGTGCAACTGCTGCAACCAGGGCCGGATTATAGGCGGGGCAGGCGGGGCTTCAGCCCAGGGGCCCCCACCAAAAGAGCTTCTAAGGGGGCCCCCACCACCAGGGCCATACTTGCCACTAGGCACCTGTCAGCATTTTTTTTTCTTTTTTACACCCTCTCCCCCTCCGTAAAGACAGTCTGATAAATCAGCTGTGTTTTCGGGAGGTGGGGGCGCACCGCTATTTATTTGTATCTGCCTCTTTAAGACGCAAAAACAAACTGCGGGCACAGGATGCTCATTTACCCCGGAAGTAACAGCGCTTGCACTTCTGGGGTCAGAGGTGTGCCAGTGAGCTCCCTGTTATGTGCTGCGCCCGTCATGGGCGTACCCAGCAGGGACACGGTGTGGTGGGCCGCTGTATCTGCTGTGCCAGGCACACTAGCAGGAGCAGGAGGCAGCGCGCTGTGCTGTGTGGGATCTGCTGTGTGGGCTCTGCTGTGTGCCCGGCATGCACCCAGTGCAGAGGAGCGCAGCATAGCCGGTGACTGCAGCTTCCTGCTTCAGTTCCTATTCAAATGTATTTTCGTCTTTCAGACGTAAATACATTTGAACAACGCACCGGGACTGGGCCCCGCCCCCGACATGCAGCAACGTGATGAGATCAGCACCTTGCTGATGCTGATGTCATCACAGTGCTGCGCGCGCGCGCCACACAGGGGACATCACGAAGCGAGCGCTCCATGAAGGAGCTGAAGAGACAGGTTAAATTAATGGGGATGAGTGGGGAGGGGCTGATGACACATAACGGGGAACATTTGTGAAGGAACACAGCTTTGTGACAGGCAGAGGAGGAGTACTGTATTCCGGGGGGAGGCAGGAATGTGTAGTGATGGGGCAGTGTAAGTTGTGTGTGTGTAGGGGGTGATGAGGGTTGCATTGCATTGTGTGTGGGGGGAGGGGTAATGGAGGGTGCATTGTATTGTGTGTGGGGGGAGGGGTAATGGAGGGTACATTGTATTGTGTGTGTGTGTGGGGAGGGGTAATGGAGGGTGCATTGTATTGTGTGTGTGTGGGGAGGGGTAATGGAGGGTGCATTGTATTGTGTGTGGGGAGGGGTAATGGAGGGTGCATTGTATTGTGTGTGGGGGAGGGGTAATGGAGGGTGGATTGTATTGTGTGTGTGTGTGTGGGGAGGGGTAATGGAGGGTGCATTGTATTGTGTGTGTGTGGGGAAGGGTAATGGAGGGTGCATTGTATTGTGTGTGGGGGGAGGGGTAATGGAGGGTGCATTGTATTGTGTGTGTGGGGAGGGATAATGGGGGTGCATTGTATTGTGTGTGGGGGGAGGGGTAATGGGGGGTGCATTGTATTGTGTGTGTGTGTGGGCAGGGGTAATGGAGGGTGCATTGTATTGTGTGTGTGTGTGTGTGTGTGGAGGGGTAATGGAGGGTGCATTGTATTGTGTGTGTGTGTGGGGAGGGGTAATGGAGGGTGCATTGTATTGTGTGTGGGGAGGGGTAATGGAGGGTGGATTGTATTGTGTGTGGGGGGAAGGGTAATGGGGGGTGCATTGTATTGTGTGTGTGGGGAGGGTAATGGGGGGTGCATTGTAGTGTGTGTGTGGGGAGGGGTAATGGGGGGTGCATTGTAGTGTGTGTGTGTGTGTGGGGGGGGAGGGTTAATGGGGGGTGCATTGTAGTGTGTGTATGTGTGTGTGGGGGGGGGGAGGGGGCAATGGGGGGTGCATTGTAGTGTGTGTGTGTGTGTGTCTGGAGTAATGGGGGGTGCATTGTATTTGTGTGTGTGTCAGAGCTGTGTGTGTGTGTGTGTGTAAGAAGCAGTACTGTGTGTGGGTATATATGATTTAGAGCAGTCTGTGCGGCCCCCTCCTGGAACTATATGGGTCCCCCAGAGTGCTGTGTCACCCATCCCAGTAATGAGTACACCACCAGAGCTGTTTGCCACTCCAGTAACGTCTATGCCCCCTGCCCCTCCTGTAATGTATATATTGTAGCCCCCAACCCCTCCTGTGATGTATATACTGCAGTGCAGTCATGTCTGTTAGTGACAGCCATCGTGAAACACAGCCACATGTCCTGAAGGAGCTGGACGGAAACGAGCGGGAGAGGTGAGTGAGGCTGCTGGCGACTTCCCCATATTAATACCTGTAAGGGCTCATGCGCACGTAACTGCTGAATATTCTGCAGCGATTTGACAGCACATGTGCGCGTCAAATCGCTGCAGAAGCACTGCATAATGGATGCAGTTTTTCTGTACAAAAAAAGCCGATTTCATGCGCTCTGGCTGCTGCCTCCACCATAGACAGAGGGGAGCTGCATCCATAGCGCACGGAATAATTGACATGCTCATTTTATGAACGCACAGATTTGGGTCAACATTTTAGCATCCAAATCGATGCATTCAAAAAACGTGCGCACGTATCATGCACAATCATCATAGATTTGCGGGGGACACAGGACGCATGCATTTACACTGCAGTGCTATACGCAGCGTAAATGCATGGAATTACGCAACATGCAGACGAGCCCTAATGCGTCTGTGTCTGCATGTATGTCAAGGTATATGACTGTGTATATATTTGTCTGTTTATATGTATTTTTCTGAATTTGTCGTCAAATATGTACAGTATATGTACGTATGCCTGTCTGTGTATGTGCGTGTCTGTTTGTGGATGGCTACAAAAACCTGGAGCCGGCCCTGGCTGCCTTAACATTGGGTTCAATAAAAAATGTGAGTAAAGTGCGCTTTACATGCTACAATATATCTAACGATGTGTCGGCGGGGTCACGTCGTGACACACATCCGGCATCGTTAGTGATATTGTAGTGTGTGACAGCTACGTGCGACCCTGATTGTGCGTTAAAACGTTGATCGCATACACGTCGTTCATTTTCTAAAAATTGAATGTCCGGTTGTTCAATGTTCCCGAGGCAGCACACATCGCTGTGTGTGACACCCCGGGAACGATGAACAGCAGCTTACCTGCGTCCCGCCGGCAATGCGGAAGGAAGGAGGTGGGCAGGATGTTTACGTCCCGCTCATCTCCCCCCTCCGCTTCTATTGGCCGGCCGCTGTGTGACGTCACTGTGACGCCGAACGTCCCTCCCACTCCAGGAAGTGGATGTTCGCTGCCCACATCGAGGTCGTTTGGAAGATAAGTACGTGTGACGGGGGTTAATTGTTTGTGCGACACGGGCAACAAATTGCCCGTTTCGCATATACGGTGGGGGCGGGTGCGATCGCATACGAAATTGCACATGTGATTGCAACGTGTAAAGAAGCCTTAACTCTACTTTCTGTGCATAAGTGACGGCTGTGAGAGATCCTGGACTGTATCTGTATTGTACTGCTGTAAATCTGAATGTGGCAGAACAGGATAAGATAAATGTTCATTGGATTTATATCTATATATATCTATATATATATATCTTTATATCTAAATGCTACAGTTCGTGTGTCGCGGGCGGGGAGGGAGCCGTCGCTGCTGCGCTCTCGCTGGCGCTCGGGTCCGGCGCTGATGCAGCCTGCTGCTTGCTGCTCGCTGCTCGGTGGCTCAAGCGGTGGGCCGGATCCGGGGACTCGAGCAGCGCTCCTCGCCCGTGAGTGAAAGGGGATAGTTTTTGGGGTTTGGGAAGTTGGTCCGTGACGACACCCACGGTTTGTGGTGAGGTTGGGACACCACCGCTGCTCTGGACGGGGATCCCGGGAGCGATGACAGGGAGCAGCCGAGATGTTTCTCTCACCTCCGTGGGTAGGGGGGTTTTGGGTGGTCCCGAGGCCCGGTGAGGTGACTGGAATGTGGATGGCAGGGCTTGGTGAGGTGCACGGTCGTGGGGGCAGTGCGGTGCCAGACGGCACGGTGGTACTTACTCAGCCAATAACGTACACGGAGTCTCTGGTAAAACAAATGGCTGGATGGACGGGTCCCGCAGCCGACTGCAGTGGTCACTCCTGGTAGGTTGGCAGTGACTGCCTTTCCCTGCACCTGTAGTGTGTTTTCGGCCCCGATGGCTTCCCACCGGTAACCCGCTCCCCAGCTTTGATAGGCGCCGGAGGAGCTCCTTTTGCCCGCAGGCTCTGGCCCTGGGAATTGTAGCCTTGGCAGTGACTGTATTTCCCTTCACGGTTTGGACGGTTGCCTTCAATCGGGTCTTTGCTGCTGGGAAACCCCGGAGGTTCCCATCGCTAACGGATTTGACCGGTTTAACGGCGACTCCAAGCCTGGTCGGGGTCCGTAGGCCCTGCCGAATGGTGCTGGCTGGTTCAATCACGGTTGCTAATCAGGTGAACTTCGGTTGATTACTTCATTTACTCACTTAACAACGGCACTGGTGGTCCCAACGGGGACAACTTGCAGCGGAGGGACTGCTGACTCACTGCTCGCTCCCTTGCTCCTCCTCCGGTCCCGGGTGGAAAAACACGGGTATCAATCCCTCCAGCGCATGACAGGCATGGCGGGGAAGGGCCGCCCGATATTCGTTGTTTCCGCTCCTTGGATTATAGGTGGCCTCCATGGCGTACAAGCCAACAACTTCAACAACTCCCTCTTCCTCCGAAACAGGTTCCGTGTCAGGACCGGAGTCACTATCATCCGTTTCTGCGCCAGGCGGGTTGCCGCCAGCTGCCGCAGTCTCCGGGCTCGCCACTCTTTCGGCTACCGCTACGAGGGGGCGCAAGCCAGACGGACTAGCAGCGGCGGGGCGCGCGGGCAGGGAAGACGGAGGCAGTATGGGGGCCAGGGGCAGACCGGGTCCCTCAGCCGCAGCGGCCGGTCCCTCAGGGACACAGGGGCGTGGGTCACTCACCAGCTCCTCCATCATGGCCTCCATCCCGTAAACCCGGGCGACCGCTGCTACCTCCTCCACCTCCGCGGTCCACTGCTCCATCAGAAGACATATCTGATTCCGGTACGCCAGCAGATCCCCGCTGTTCGGGCCCGGAGCCATGCCTCCGTTCCGAGCACTGGCTCCGTAGTCTTTGCGTAGCTGGACGGGGTGGTCATGTTGGTAGCGGTATTTTCCAGGAACCCAAAGATGGCCGCAGAGTCCTGGCATCCCTGCTTTTATAGCCGCGGTCTACATGCGGCCGGACGCCATCCGCCCCCCTTGGTTTCTTCTCAGCACCTCCTCTTCAGGAGCGGAGCTTCGGCTTTCGCGCCTCCACTGCTCGGGAAGACGCTCGAGCGGGGAACTTTTCGTGCCCAAGATGGCGGATTCTGAGATTTTTCGGCCGGACACCTCCGGCAGGACACAAGGTGCACTTCTACCAAGCGGTAGAACGGTAAGATCCTGTTCGTGACGCCAAGTTGTCGCGGGCGGGGAGGGAGCCGTCGCTGCTGCGCTCTTGCTGGCGCTCGGGTCCGGCGCTGCTGCAGCCTGCTGCTTGCTGCTCGCTGCTCAGTGGCTCGAGCGGCGCTCCTCGCCCATGAGTGAAAGGGGATAGTTTTTGGGGTTTGGTAAGTCGGTCCGTGACGCCATCCACGGTTTGTGGTGAGGTTGGGACACCACCGCTGCTCTGGACGGGGATCCCGGGAGCGATGACAGGGAGCAGCCGAGATGGTTCTCTCCCCTCCGTGGGTAGGGGGGGGTTTTGGGTGGTCCCGGGGCCCGGTGAGGTGACTGGAATGTGGATGGCAGGGCTTGGTGAGGTGCAGGGTCGCGGGGGCAGCACGGTGCCAGACGGCACGGTGGTACTCACTCAGCCAATAACGTACACGGAGTCTTTGGTAAAACAAACGGCTGGATGGACGGGTCCCGCAGCCGGCTGCAGTGGTCACTCCCTGTAGGTTGGCGGTGACTGCCTTTCCCTGCACCTGTAGTGTGTTTTCGGCCCCGATGGCTTCCCACCGGTAACCCGCTCCCCAGCTTTGATAGGCGCCGGAGGAGCTCCTTTTGCCCGCAGGCTCTGGCCCTGGGAATTGTAGCCTTGGCGGTGACTGTATTTCCCTTCACGGTTTGGACGGTTGCCTTCAATCGGGTCTTTGCTGCTGGGAAACCCCGGAGGTTCCCATAGCTAACGGATTTGACCGGTTTAACGGCGACTCCAAGCCTGATTGGGGTCCGTAGGCCCTGCCGAATGGTGCTGGCTTCTCTTCGCTCCCTGGTTCGGTATCGGCGGGCCACCGCCCGTCTCCGGTCCTACGGTTCCGCGTTGATCGGCCTCTCCTGCAGACGGCCACCACCGTCTGCAACCTTGCTGTATGTGCCCGGGCCACGTACCCAGACACGGTTAGACTGCCCTCACTCGCCACTTCTCACTACTCCCTAACTGCTCTCTAGCTCTGCCCAAGCTTAACTGACTTCCTTTCCCGCCTCCAGGACTGTGAACTCCTCAGTGGGTGGGGCCAACCGCCTGGCTCCACCCCACCCGGTGTGGACATCAGCCCCTGGCGGGAGGCAACAAGGATTTGTGTGTGACAGGTGTGCCTAACCGGGGTGTGGGGTGTGTTGTTGCAGTACCTGTGACGACCTGGCTTGTCCAGGGCGCCACACGTGCTCTACTGTTATGGCTAAAAATGTTAACGTTATGGGGCCCCCACCAGATTTTCTGCCCAGGGGCCCCCACCAACCTTAATCTGGCCCTGGCTGCAACGGATGATGCTGGGCAAGATGAAGTCCTAGACCCCACATGAAGCTAAGGCCATTTGAGTGACGTGCCCAGTTTGGAGGAAGAGATGGCCCCAGCTGCACAGCAAAAGAAACAGCAAGGTGCAAAAACACAGCAGCCAGCCCCTAGCCAAGCCAGTATGTCAGCTGCTACTGCCCACCAGGCAGATTACCAAAGCCAGTTCAAAGATTCTTCTTGGTGTGGCATTTTCCGCAGGCCATATTCTGATGACAATACACCTGTGGTTTGCATGCTGTGCCATCAGATGCTGAAGAGAGGCATAACTGTACTGAATCTGAACACCACTTGCATAACAAGGCATCTGAATGCAAAGCATGAGCTGCAGTGGAGTACACACCTGAAAAACCAGGAAAGATCTGAGGGTCCTCATGTTTCCTTTTCTGCTGCAGTCTCCCACTCATGATCAACAGGACCATCTGCTTCCCCTCAAAGAGAGGATGTGACAGCACCACCACCACCAGCAAAGTCACGAAGCATCTCCACGGCGTACTATGGAAGCTGGAAGCGTTTAGCTGTCCATCTCTCAAACAATGGAGAGGAAAAGAAAGTACCCCTCTTCCCACTCACAAACCCTGGCCCTGAATGGCAGCATTTCCAAATTCCTGATCTTTTAAATACTGCCATTCCAGCTGGTGGAGATGGACAGTTTTAAGAAACGTATGGAGATGGCTGTCTTGCAGTGTCTGCACAATGACGGCCATGTTGTCTATATTCTTACCAGGGATGATAAGGAGGAAGAACTGTTTTCACAGCAGAGTGGCACCCAAAGCAGCTCATGGGCATTACTAGAGCATGGATGGTGGAATACAAAGGACACAGGCCAGACACCTCTGACGGAGGACAACTTGTTGCCTCTGGACAGCATGACAAACATGAGCCAATACATGCTGCAGTGCCGGTGCTATGACGGCCAGGTTGCTTGTATTCTTACAGTGCTACTTACTGGGTGACCACCCTGCTGGATCCTCGCTACAAAGAGAACGTTTAATCCTTACCTCCGTCACTGAAGCATGATTTGAAAATGCGCAAATAACAACACACACTGCTAGGTGCACTACTGATGGCATTCTCACCTGATAGGGAGGGCTCAGTGGAACCACAAGGCAGAGGAGGAGGAAGTCACCAATGCAGATGAGGCACCGGCACCACCTCAGAAGGGAGGGTTAGCCTGTCTGATATGTGGAAAAAAATCCTCAGCACACCACAACATCCGGCACCACCATCTAACACGCTCCGAGTATTAGAAAGCAGTATTTCAGCAATATGGTGGAAGAGTATGTGTTCACACATCACTATGTGCTGGGTGATGGGAGATGGGTCTGCCCCATTTCACTTCTAGGTCTCCAAATCAGACACATGGCCTGAACTTGCTCTTTATTTATTAGAGGTACTGCCCTTCCCTGCTGCTAGTGTGCTATCAGAACCTGTGTTTAGCATGGCAGGGAGTGTGATCACAGACAGGCGCATCCATCTTGTCCACAGCCAATGTTGGCAAGCTGACATTTCTAAAAATGAACCAGGTATGGATCCCACAGGGCTTGTCTGTACCATTGGCTGAGTAGAGATTAAAAAACAATAACCACATCCATCCATTGTTATAGTTTAGTTAGTTGCATTTGTTATTCATAAATTTTTGTGTGTTCCACAAATTTAATGAAAAAAAATAATCTGAAAAATAACAATGTTGGCCTACACACTCTACCTCTGCCTTTATTGATTTAAGACTTTGTGCCCCTCCATGTTTCCATGTTTAATAACCAGACAAGGTAAAGCAGACAGATGAGGGCTTTTATTTTTAGGCTTGGAAGGGACTAATTTACATGGCACTTCACAGCCTTATAATATTATCCTCCAGCTGTCTGCTTTACCTTTCTAGTTAGTCAAAATAGGGGGGACACCAAGTCTTAAATCAAAAAATAAGTTAAAAAGAAATGACGTTGAGTCTCCTGCATTTTTTATAAACAACCAAGGTAGAGCAAACAGCGGGGTGCTGGTATTATCAAGCTGGCAAGGTAATGGTTATTTGGCCTCTCCCAGCCTAAAAATAGCAGTCCGCAATCACTCCAAAAGTGGTGCATCCATTAGACGCGCCATTTCTGGAGCTTTAAAAAAACCTGACTCTGTTGTTCACCAATTTATTATGAAAAAAAAAATAAAATAAAAAATAAATTAAAAAATGAAATACAAAATAACAGGAAAAAACAAACAAAATTAAAAATGATGTTGCCCTTCACCCTACACATCTGCCTCATGGTTCAAGATTATTATTTTTTATTTTCTTTCTTTTATATTAAGTCACTTCCCTATCCTTATTTGTTTGCAGGGCAATGGTCTTACAGTACTAGTTAGCCCCCTAGTCCTTACTACTAGTCTTAATTTTTTTTCTATGTTATATTAAGTCATTTCCCTATCCTTATTTGTTTTCAGGGCAATTTTCCTGCTGTTCTTTCAATTCTGCATCCCCTTAGCCTTTACTAGTAGTATTAAGTCCATAAAGCTTATTTAAAGAAAAAAATGTGTGAGGTCCCCCAGCATTTTTGATAGCCAGCCCAGGGAAAGCAGACAGCTGGTGGCTTGTACTTTTGGCTGGAAAGGGGCCAATATCCATGGCTTTTCCTACCCTAATAATACCATAATACCAGCCCTCCCAGCTGTCAGCTTTACCTTGGATGGTTAACCAAAATAGATGGGACTCTACATGTTAAATAAATAATTGAAAAAAGGGGGTGGAGTCCACTATTTTTAAAACCTGCCAAAGTAAAGTGGAAAACTAGGGGTTGGTATCATCTGTGTGGGAAGATCCATGTATATTTGTCCCTTCCCATCCCAAACATAGAGGCCTGCACCCACCCTAGAAATTATGCATCCACTAGATACGCCAATTCTGGGGCTTTGCCCTGCTCTTTCCAATTGCCTTGGTGCCGTGGCATTCGAGGTAATTAATTTAGTTAGCTGGCATATATACCATTGGATAGTAATGGATAGGCACCTAACAGACACCCCTATTTCTAATCCCGTAAATGTAAAGTTAAAAAAATTAATAGACAGTAAAAAATATTTTATTATAAAAAACACTCCCCGTTTCCAACATTCACCAATTTATTACAAAATTAAAAAAAAAAATTAAGGAAAAAAACTTGAAGATCTGACGTAGTCCACGGAATGAGCTGTAATACAATAATGGGAACCTCCAATAGTAAAGCTCAGGATAGCATGTGCAAATAGGGTTTTACCAGGTATTATAGGGAATTGAACATAAAGTAATACTCACCTATTAGGGTTATGAAAGTCACAGCCTCTATGCAAGCCTGAGATAATGGCAGCTGCCACAGTCCCACGTGGGTTAAACTTCAATGCTGGAGAGGAAGATGGGGTTAATGATGAGCTGCTGCCGAATGAATAGACTATTGATTTAATAAACTTTTTTATTTTAAAAGTCTGCCATTTCAGAGATCAAAGTCTCCTTCATCAGGACAAAGGAAGAAATCAACAATATCAACAATATTGTTGATTTCTTCCTTAGTCCTCATGAAGGAGACTGATCTCCGAAACGCATAGACCTGTAAAATAAAGAAGTTTATTAAATCAACAATCTATTCATTCGGCAGCAGCAAGGCATTAACCCCATTCTGCTCTCCAGCATTAAAATAATGGGAACCTGTAAGACATAAAAAGAGAGAGGTTAAATAAATAAAAACAAGACACTTACATTTTAAACGTATATATGAAAAGGTATATCAAGTGAAGGACCATAAATCCAGGATACATTAAAATATAACTTTTATTCCATTAGGTATAAAAATCCTGAAAATAGTAAAACTGGCAGTCATATTAAGTAGTCATAGGCTAGACCAGGGTTCCCCAACTCCAGTCCTCTAGGGCCGCCAACAGTGCATGTTTTCAGGATTTCCTTAGCATTGCATGGGTGTTGGAATCATCAACTGTGCAGGTGATTAAATTATCACATGTGAAATCCTGAAAACATGCACTGTTGGCGGCCCTTGAGGACTGGAATTGGGGACCCATGGGCTAGGCTACGCATTACGGCTGAGTAAGCCTTAATCATGGTTTTATATATATATATATATATATATATAGATATACATATATATCTATATATATATATATATATATATACAGTGCCTACAAGTAGTATTCAACCCCCTGCAGATTTAGCAGATTTGATAAGATGCAAATAAGTTAGAGTCTGCAAACTTCAAACAAGAGCAGGATTTATTAAAAGATGCATAAATCTTACAAACCAACAAGTTATGTTGCTCAGTTAAATTTTAATAAATTTTCAACATAAAAGTGTGGGTCAATTATTATTCAACCCCTAGGTTTAATATTTTGTGGAATAACCCCTGTTTGCAATTACAGCTAATAATAGTCTTTTATAAGACCTGATCAGGCCGGCACAGGTCTCTGGAGTTATCTTGGCCCACTCCTCCATGCAGATCTTCTCCAAGTTATCTTGGTTCTTTGGGTGTCTCATGTGGACTTTAATCTTGAGCTCCTTCCACAAGTTTTCAATTGGGTTAAGGTCAGGAGACTGACTAGGCCACTGCAACACCTTGATTTTTTCCCTCTTGAACCAGGCCTTGGTTTTCTTGGCTGTGTGCTTTGGGTCGTTGTCTTGTTGGAAGATGAAATGACGACCCATCTTGAGATCCTTGATGGAGGAGCGGAGGTTCTTGGCCAAAATCTCCAGGTAGGCCGTGCTATCCATCTTCCCATGGATGTGGACCAGATGGCCAGGCCCCTTTGCTGAGAAACAGCCCCACAGCATGATGCTGCCACCACCATGCTTGACTGTAGGGATGGTATTCTTTTTGGTCGTATGCAGTGCCATCCAGTCTCCAAGCGTCACGTGTGTGGTTGGCACCAAAGATCTTGATCTTGGTCTCATCAGACTAGAGAACCTTGAACCAGTCTGTCTCAGAGTCCTCCAAGTGATCATGAGCAAACTGTAGACGAGCCTTGACATGACGCTTTGAAAGTAAAGGTACCTTACGGGCTCGTCTGGAACGGAGACCATTGCGGTGGAGTACGTTACTTATGGTATTGACTGTAACCAATGTCCCCACTGCCATGAGATCTTCCTGGAACTCCTTCCTTGTTGTCCTTGGGTTAGCCTTGACTCTTCGGACAAGCCTGGCCTCGGCACGGGTGGAAACTTTCAAAGGCTGTCCAGGCCGTGGAAGGCTAACAGTAGTTCCATAAGGCTTCCACTTCCGGATGATGCTCCCAACAGTGGAGACAGGTAGGCCCAACTCCTTGGAAAGGGTTTTGTACCCCTTGCCAGCCTTGTGACCCTCCACGATCTTGTCTCTGATGGCCTTGGAATGCTCCTTTGTCTTTCCCATGTTGACTAAGTATGAGTGCTGTTCACAAGTTTGGGGAGGGTCTTAATTAGTCAGAAAAGGCTGGAAAAAGAGATAATTAATCCAATCATGTGAAGCTCATTGTTCTTTGTGCCTGAAATACTTCTTAATACTTTAGGGGAACCAAACAGAGTTCTGGTGGTTTGAGGGGTTGAGTAATAAATGACCCTCTGAATAAACTTTTCACAATTTAAAAAAAAAAAAAAAAAAAAAAAGAAATAACATTCTTTTTTGCTGCAGTGCATTTCACACTTCCAGGCTGATCTACAGTCCAAATGTCAAAATGCCAAGTTAATTCCGAATGTGTAAACCTGCTAAATCTGCAGGGGGTTGAATACTACTTGTAGGCACTGTATATAAACCATATAATGATGACATCATATGGAGTTCACTCAATTAAAACATGGATTAGTTCCCAGAAATTTACAGAGTCTACTTGATAACAAAGCAGAAGATTCCATGTAAAAGACTGCATATAAATATTTACTTGTTTAAATATTTCAATAATAGGATTACAGTAGAACATCAGATCATGCTTAGCATAGTATATAAATATATATTCATTCATAGACTGCTAAGTGTAGCAAAAGATACAATTCTGGTTGCAGTACTGTAGTATGAGATGTCTCACATTTAAAAAACACATCATTTAAAAAACAACATCTTCTAAAAATAAAATTCTTATTTGATTATCCCATAATATATATCCTTATGTAAAGGAATATTAGATTTCCATATGTGGCATACTAATTGCACTATTAGATCTTGCCTGCTGTTTAAACCCGCAGGCATGTGACTTTTCAGTGTAAATATCCATTCACTTTCCCTTTTGAAAAGTTTCCATCTATGATTACCTCCTCGTATAGGTCTTGTTATTTTTTCTATGCCTAATGAAATTGAGTCCTGACAGATTCCGCTTGTGTTCTCTAGCAAAGTATCTTGACACCACTGATATCAATACTGCTGCCGGATTTTACTGAATAGAGAGATGTTTCCTTATGTGTCTTTTCAAGTGGTTGATTGTGCACCCCACATATTGCATGCAGCAAATTATGCATTCATCCAGTTATAGTACAAATGTATTACAATTAATGAAATCATGTATTTGAAATTTCTATGGATAGAGTGGAAACTATTTGTTTTTTGTCATATTGGCAACATTTACATCATATTATTCTACATTTATAGAAGCCCTATAGATTTAACCAAGTGTTTGTTGGTGACATTTGTTTATCAATTAATAATCTAGGGGATAAAATAGAAAAGAAATCAAAAAAGTGAGCTGGAGTATGAGTTGGTGTGCATGCAGTTTGTAAGCTCATGTTCACACTGGCCATAAGACTAGGGGATAAAATAGTTTGCAGAGTAGGTGCTTTTTTTTGCTACATATTGAATTTCATTTTTGGACATTATTTCTTTTAGATTAGAATCCAGGTTCAATATCAGTAAATATTTCTTTATAGTAGATATAATACTGTTGTATTGTGGTCTGAACTAGGTGGAAAACGTAATCCTAGATAGATTCTTGATTGTTGTATGCATCTGATGATTAGATAGTAGTTTCAAACATGCACTGTTGAGTGTCCAACTAGGATATCCGCTCTTAGATCTTTCACAGATTTTAGTAGTTTCTATTTTGTAGATATTATCATTTGAGCTATTCCTCCTCATTCTACTAAGTTCCCCTACTGGTATATTTTTAATCATGTGCGAGGGGTGGCATGAATCCGCGGTGAGTATAACATAACTGGACATAGGCTTGAGGTATAGTAAAATGATAACTTTATAATCATGTCGGCTGTCAAAGAGATGTCCAAAAAATTAGTACTAATGGTGTCAAAGGTACTAGTGAATTTATGATTAAAGTCATTCATATTCATGTACTGTACAAATTTAACAACTTCTTCAGGTAATGGGGAGGTCATCAATATATCTCACCAGCTAGAAACTATTAGCATGAAAGGGATTAGCAGGATTATACAGGTATAGTTCCTACCATATAGCCATAACTATGTTTGCTAAAGATGGGGAAAATTTTGCCCCCATGCTTACTCCCTTTTGTTGGAGAAAACATAGTGATGGGTGAGTAAATATTCAAGTAACATTATTAGAAAATCTTTTACCACTGTAGTATAGTTACTATAAGTATCCAAATAATATGTCAGGCATTGTATGGCAACATTATGGGGAATTTAGGGATAGAATGCTACCACATAGCATGAAAGCCTAGATAAGCTGTCATGCCATGTGAATTTATCAAATAGGTATACTACAGCTTTTGCGTCTCTACTAAAACTAGGGATAGTCCCAATCAGAGGCTGTAGATAATGATCCACCCACTTCTCAATACTATGCAAAGGGAGACAAAGTCCAAGGAGGGAACTGAATTGGGATTCCCTGCTCATTTTGGCTTGTACTGTGGTCATTCAGTTCATGTTATGATTCAGTGTTTTATGTACAAGAATGAATTTCCAGAAGAAAAAGAAAATTGATTTTAAAGTGTAATGACAGATCTCCAGGACAATGATTTCCCTACGGAAAGTGGATACAGTGTTTCTACTCTCGGGTATATCTATGCAGGTGTGAATGACTGATAATTCTCCCTATGCTCAAAGTCATATTATTGAGAGCTACACACAGAACCCATTTTACTCATGATCCTTCTTTCTTTACCTGCTAAACTGGTGTTAAGGTACCGTCACACTAAGCAACATCGCTAGCAACATCGCTGCTAAGGCACAACTTGCTAGCGATGTTGCTTAGTGTGACATCCAGCAACAACCTGACCCGTGCTGTGAGGGCGTTGGTTGTTGCTGAATGTCCTGGGCCATTTTTTAGTTGTTGCTCTCCCGCTGTGAAGCACACATCGCTGTGTGTGACAGCGACAGAGCAACAACTAAAATGTGCAGGCAGCAGGAGCCGGCTTCTGTGAACGCTGGTAACCACGGTAAACAGCGAGTAACCAAGAAGCCCTTACCTTGGTTACCCGATATTTACCTTCGTTACCAGCGTCCGCTGCTCTCAGCTGCCGCACTCCTGCTCCCTGCACACATAGCCAGACTACACATCGGGTAATTAAGAAACAACAAAGAGCCAGCACCAATGTGCACTAAGGCATCAAATATTCCAAACTGCATTATAAAAAATTTTTTTGAGATTTTTGGCAAAAAATTGCAATTTCTTGAGCTGCTTCGCCACGTCACGGCAAATCTCATTTGAAGCAGTCCTACACTAAAATATTTTTATAAAATGTGCCATGCGGCCTCACATATAAATAGCAGAACTGCTCTCAGCAGCACTCACCTGGTCTATTGCAGTCCCGTACCCATGACTGAGTCATGGCTGTGGGCGGGACAGGTCCAAGCAAATGCTGCATGAAGTATATATATAGCCTGTGGACAAAGCCTGATGACCCAATGTGAACAGTCACCAAACGCCAAAATCTATACAGATGGAATACATCCCAAATTGGGGTGCATAGCAAGGTGGAGGTCAACCACCGACCAATTCAACAAAGAAACAACAAAGAGCCAGCACCAATGTGCACTAAGGCATCAAATATTCCAAACTGCATTATAAAAAATTTTTTTGAGATTTTTGGCAAAAAATTGCAATTTCTTGAGCTGCTTCGCCACATCACGGCAAATCTCATTTGAAGCAGTCCTACACTAAAATATTTTTATAAAATGTGCCATGCGGCCTCACATATAAATAGCAGAACTGCTCTCAGCAGCACTCACCTGGTCTATTGCAGTCCCGTACCCATGACTGAGTCATGGCTGTGGGCGGGACAGGTCCAAGCAAATGCTGCATGAAGTATATATATAGCCTGTGGACAAAGCCTGATGACCCAATGTGAACAGTCACCAAACGCCAAAATCTATACAGATGGAATACATCCCAAATTGGGGTGCATAGCAAGGTGGAGGTCAACCACCGACCAATTCAACAAAGAAACAACAAAGAGCCAGCACCAATGTGCACTAAGGCATCAAATATTCCAAACTGCATTATAAAAAATTTTTTTGAGATTTTTGGCAAAAAATTGCAATTTCTTGAGCTGCTTCGCCACGTCACGGCAAATCTCATTTGAAGCAGTCCTACACTAAAATATTTTTATAAAATGTGCCATGCGGCCTCACATATAAATAGCAGAACTGCTCTCAGCAGCACTCACCTGGTCTATTGCAGTCCCGTACCCATGACTGAGTCATGGCTGTGGGCGGGACAGGTCCAAGCAAATGCTGCATGAAGTATATATATAGCCTGTGGACAAAGCCTGATGACCCAATGTGAACAGTCACCAAACGCCAAAATCTATACAGATGGAATACATCCCAAATTGGGGTGCATAGCAAGGTGGAGGTCAACCACCGACCAATTCAACAAAGAAACAACAAAGAGCCAGCACCAATGTGCACTAAGGCATCAAATATTCCAAACTGCATTATAAAAAATTTTTTTGAGATTTTTGGCAAAAAATTGCAATTTCTTGAGCTGCTTCGCCACGTCAAGGCAAATCTCATTTGAAGCAGTCCTACACTAAAATATTTTTATAAAATGTGCCATGCGGCCTCACATATAAATAGCAGAACTGCTCTCAGCAGCACTCACCTGGTCTATTGCAGTCCCGTACCCATGACTGAGTCATGGCTGTGGGCGGGACAGGTCCAAGCAAATGCTGCATGAAGTATATATATAGCCTGTGGACAAAGCCTGATGACCCAATGTGAACAGTCACCAAACGCCAAAATCTATACAGATGGAATACATCCCAAATTGGGGTGCATAGCAAGGTGGAGGTCAACCACCGACCAATTCAACAAAGAAACAACAAAGAGCCAGCACCAATGTGCACTAAGGCATCAAATATTCCAAACTGCATTATAAAAAATTTTTTTGAGATTTTTGGCAAAAAATTGCAATTTCTTGAGCTGCTTCGCCACGTCACGGCAAATCTCATTTGAAGCAGTCCTACACTAAAATATTTTTATAAAATGTGCCATGCGGCCTCACATATAAATAGCAGAACTGCTCTCAGCAGCACTCACCTGGTCTATTGCAGTCCCGTACCCATGACTGAGTCATGGCTGTGGGCGGGACAGGTCCAAGCAAATGCTGCATGAAGTATATATATAGCCTGTGGACAAAGCCTGATGACCCAATGTGAACAGTCACCAAACGCCAAAATCTATACAGATGGAATACATCCCAAATTGGGGTGCATAGCAAGGTGGAGGTCAACCACCGACCAATTCAACAAAGAAACAACAAAGAGCCAGCACCAATGTGCACTAAGGCATCAAATATTCCAAACTGCATTATAAAAATTTTTTTTGAGATTTTTGGCAAAAAATTGCAATTTCTTGAGCTGCTTCGCCACGTCACGGCAAATCTCATTTGAAGCAGTCCTACACTAAAATATTTTTATAAAATGTGCCATGCGGCCTCACATATAAATAGCAGAACTGCTCTCAGCAGCACTCACCTGGTCTATTGCAGTCCCGTACCCATGACTGAGTCATGGCTGTGGGCGGGACAGGTCCAAGCAAATGCTGCATGAAGTATATATATAGCCTGTGGACAAAGCCTGATGACCCAATGTGAACAGTCACCAAACGCCAAAATCTATACAGATGGAATACATCCCAAATTGGGGTGCATAGCAAGGTGGAGGTCAACCACCGACCAATTCAACAAAGAAACAACAAAGAGCCAGCACCAATGTGCACTAAGGCATCAAATATTCCAAACTGCATTATAAAAATTTTTTTTGAGATTTTTGGCAAAAAATTGCAATTTCTTGAGCTGCTTCGCCACGTCACGGCAAATCTCATTTGAAGCAGTCCTACACTAAAATATTTTTATAAAATGTGCCATGCGGCCTCACATATAAATAGCAGAACTGCTCTCAGCAGCACTCACCTGGTCTATTGCAGTCCCGTACCCATGACTGAGTCATGGCTGTGGGCGGGACAGGTCCAAGCAAATGCTGCATGAAGTATATATATAGCCTGTGGACAAAGCCTGATGACCCAATGTGAACAGTCACCAAACGCCAAAATCTATACAGATGGAATACATCCCAAATTGGGGTGCATAGCAAGGTGGAGGTCAACCACCGACCAATTCAACAAAGAAACAACAAAGAGCCAGACCTCCACCTTGCTATGCACCCCAATTTGGGATGTATTCCATCTGTATAGATTTTGGCGTTTGGTGACTGTTCACATTGGGTCATCAGGCTTTGTCCACAGGCTATATATATACTTCATGCAGCATTTGCTTGGACCTGTCCCGCCCACAGCCATGACTCAGTCATGGGTACGGGACTGCAATAGACCAGGTGAGTGCTGCTGAGAGCAGTTCTGCTATTTATATGTGAGGCCGCATGGCACATTTTATAAAAATATTTTAGTGTAGGACTGCTTCAAATGAGATTTGCCGTGACGTGGCGAAGCAGCTCAAGAAATTGCAATTTTTTGCCAAAAATCTCAAAAAAAAAATTTTTATAATGCAGTTTGGAATATTTGATGCCTTAGTGCACATTGGTGCTGGCTCTTTGTTGTTTCTTTGTTGAATTGGTCGGTGGTTGACCTCCACCTTGCTATGCACCCCAATTTGGGATGTATTCCATCTGTATAGATTTTGGCGTTTGGTGACTGTTCACATTGGGTCATCAGGCTTTGTCCACAGGCTATATATATACTTCATGCAGCATTTGCTTGGACCTGTCCCGCCCACAGCCATGACTCAGTCATGGGTACGGGACTGCAATAGACCAGGTGAGTGCTGCTGAGAGCAGTTCTGCTATTTATATGTGAGGCCGCATGGCACATTTTATAAAAATATTTTAGTGTAGGACTGCTTCAAATGAGATTTGCCGTGACGTGGCGAAGCAGCTCAAGAAATTGCAATTTTTTGCCAAAAATCTCAAAAAAAAAATTTTTATAATGCAGTTTGGAATATTTGATGCCTTAGTGCACATTGGTGCTGGCTCTTTGTTGTTTCTTTGTTGAATTGGTCGGTGGTTGACCTCCACCTTGCTATGCACCCCAATTTGGGATGTATTCCATCTGTATAGATTTTGGCGTTTGGTGACTGTTCACATTGGGTCATCAGGCTTTGTCCACAGGCTATATATATACTTCATGCAGCATTTGCTTGGACCTGTCCCGCCCACAGCCATGACTCAGTCATGGGTACGGGACTGCAATAGACCAGGTGAGTGCTGCTGAGAGCAGTTCTGCTATTTATATGTGAGGCCGCATGGCACATTTTATAAAAATATTTTAGTGTAGGACTGCTTCAAATGAGATTTGCCGTGACGTGGCGAAGCAGCTCAAGAAATTGCAATTTTTTGCCAAAAATCTCAAAAAAAAATTTTTATAATGCAGTTTGGAATATTTGATGCCTTAGTGCACATTGGTGCTGGCTCTTTGTTGTTACATCGGGTAATTAACCTGATGTGTACTGTGGCTAGGTGTGCAGGGAGCCAGCGCTAAGCGGTGTGCGCTGGTAACCAAGGTAAATATCGGGTTGGTTACCCGATATTTACCTTTGTTACTAAGCGCAGCATGCTTCCACGTGTAGCGACGCTCCAGCGATCCCTGCCAGGTCAGGTTGCTGGTGGGATCGCTGGAGCGTCGCTTAGTGTGACATCTCACCAGCAACCTCCTAGCAACTTACCAGCGATCCCTATCAGGTTGTATCATTGTTGGGATCGCTGGTAAGTTGTTTAGTGTGACTGGGCCTTTAGGCATGCCCTGGTTGGTTAAACACAACCCTACTATTAATTGGGAGACTACGAGATTAGGTCTTGGTGGGGACTTTTTTTCCTCCAGTTGGATTTATTATTTATGGATTTATTCAGGATTTTGAAGATGTGTTTTTTGAGACTGAGTTTGAAGTTCTCCTTTTGCATAGGTCATATGATTGCACAAATGAATTCCTAACAGGTGCCAAAATGCCTTAGTCTTGTTTATTTAACCTCTCTCTACCAGAAAGAGATGTTTTAAAAAAGTATATTCAAAAATGTCTGGCCAAGGGGTATATATGGCCATCCACCTCTCCATTAACCATAGTGTTTTTCTTTGTGAAGAATAAGGATAGAGGGATGCGTCCATGTTTGGATTTTAGAGAGATTAAGAGGATCAAGGTTTGTAATTCCTATTCTTTACCCAATATACCGGAACTTTTTAATCAACTAGATAGAGCCAAATGCTTTTCTAAACTTGATCTCAGGGGGGCATATAACCTCATATGTATTTGTGGTGATTTATTTAGATGACATATTGATTTACCTCAGTTCTCATGATAAGCATCATGAGACTGTTAGACAGGTTCTTCAAATTCTTCGTGACAATAATTTATTTTCCAAACTGGAGAAATGGCGATTCAAGGTTCAACAGGTTGGGGCATTTGGTTTCTTCACCAAGGTGTCTGATGGATGTCGTTAATGTCCTACCCATCTTGGATTGGGTACACCCTACTAACCTTAAAGCTTTGCAGAGATTCTTAGGTTTTGCTAATTACTATCGAAAGTTCATTAAGAATTTCTCAGTTATTGTAAAGCCTCCTACTGATATGACCAACTGATCTTTTCTCCTGGTCTGAAGAGCCTGTTGAGATCTTTGCTGCTCTCAAAACAGCCTTTTCTAATGCTCTGGTCCTCAGTCAACTTGAGGTTTATTTGCTTTTTGTGGTCCAGCCTGTCGCCTCTTCTGTGGGCATGGGTGTGGTTCTCTCACAAAAGATAGATGGTTACCATCATCCTTGTGCTTTTTTCTCAGAAATTCTCCCAGGCCGAATCGAACTATGATATTGGGAACTGAGAGCTTCTGGTAGTTAAGAGAGCATTTGAGGAGAGTAGACATTGGTTAGAGGGGGCTAAACATAAGATGACAGTTTTTACTGACCATAAAAATCTGCTGTATGTTGACGCCACTACAGGTCTAAACACAAGACAGGCCTGGTGGGCACTTTTTTTTCCTGGTTTGACTTTTCTCCCTGGATCTAAGAATGTGAAAGTTAATGCTTTGTCACATAGCTTTGTTGTGGAGTTGAGGGCTGAAAATTTGATTAGGATTCTTAGTGAAAGTTGGGTGCTTTGTGTATTGATCTCAGACAGTGCATTCAGGAGGCTCAGGTGCACCAGAGAGATTGCCTGTGAACAAACTTTTTGTACCATCCTTTTAACGCAGTTTTCTTAATGAAGTACATGATTCAATGTTGGCTAGTCACTTGGGTTCTTCTGCCAGATTACTATTGTCACGATATAACTGTGGGACAGCGAACGGCAGAGACTCCTATGCTGTCTCTCATGTTAGGGGACCCTAGGCTATTCCTAACCTCAGGGCTGCTCCTGATGGTGGAGATGCCTGAGTCCCATGCCTGGCTATACTCCTGACCACAACTAATCTGATTGCCCCCCTCCCATCAGGGAAGCAAGGGGCAGGAATAAGATGGTAATATAGAAAAGACAGACAAGGGAAAACCAAAACTCTGACACACTGCACACACATGAATAGACAATGAGAGACTCAGGAGAAAAGCAAGAGCAGGAAGGTAGCAACAAAAGGCAGCAAGGGTTAACTCCACAATCGCACTCAGCAACAAGTACCACGATCACCATATAGTCTGGATTACAACACCTCATCAGACTAGCTAAGATAAACTGTATAGCTGGCGTAGAAGGAAAGGTCTAGCTAGCATATATAAAAGGGGAGCAGATGTAATTGGTTCCCCCACAACATGTGATCAACAGAGACTAACAAGCAGACCAGCAGACATTAATTCATGTTAGCCTGCCTATGAACTACTAATCTGTTTGTTGACGCTCAAGTCTCCCTGTGTTGATCTCAGACACCAGAGAACTTATCTGGTGGAACATCAGAGTCAGTAGTTTGAACAGACACCGCCGCCACCATGACAGTCGGCAAAGTTTGTAAAAATCCCTGTGTGACAGCTATTTTTAGGAAATTTTGGTGACAGAACACTAGTAAGACTGTTGACGAATATGTCCGTAAATGCAGAGTTTATGCTAGGGCTAAAGCTCTCTTTAAAGATTGCCTATGGCTAAAAGTCAAGCCACATTATTGATCTTGATTATTATAAAATTACATGAAGTGTCTAAGAACATTATTTTTATAGAGGAGTTCAGTTTTTACCTAGATTTTGGCATAGCTTTTGCTCCAGATTATCATCCAGACACTAATGGACAGACAGAAAAGATACACCAAGAAGTAGAACATTATTTAAGATGTATTGTTTCATCTAATCATAAGGGCCGGGGAATTTTCTACCTGTTGCTGAGTTTGCTCTCAATCATTGCATCTCTATAGCTACTGTACCATTACCTCGCTTTTGTTCTGCTGCTGAGGTTTTCATACTGTTTTTGGAACTTTTCTGGTTTGCAGACCTCTGTACCACAGGAAGAGAGATTTTCTTCATGTTTGATTTTGGTATGGAGGGAAGTTAAAAAAGTCTTATGCTAACTTGGGACTGGACCAAAAGAACTGCGAACGACAGACGTAACACGCCTCCTGTCTTTAGGGTAGGGGAATATGTTTGGTTATCCTCTAAAAATCTATGCCTTAAAGTACTATCTAAGAAATTTTCTCAAAAATTGGTTGGTTTGTATAAGGTAATTAAAATCATTAATTCTGTGACGGTCAAACTGAAACTCCCGGTGGCATGGAGGATCAATATTTCCTTCCATTTCTCTCTCCTTAAAAGGTTTTAGAAGATACCTGGTCCTCTGGAGATAATTGAAATGGATTTGTAGGGGCATCGGGAGTATGAGGTGGAGCGAGTACTGGGTGCCAGACGCGTCAGATGCCGGTTGCAGAATCTTTTTAATTAAAAGGGTTATGATCCGGAGGATAACTCCTGGGTTAATGCAGAAAACCTGGATGCTGATCATCTGGTAAAAGAGTTTTATCAGCGACGTCAGAAGATAGGTATTTCGAATGGTCCAGTGGCCACTCGTGGAAGGGGGAGTACTGTCATGCTTTGGATTTGGTCTTTTTTCCTCTCCACTGAACCAGAGTCAGGCTTAGTCACTGTCCTGGTGCTGAACACTTTGTTTCTGTGTGGACACTTTATGTGTTCATTGCCTTTCTGTGAAAAAGTCCTATGATGTAATTTAGTCTGCCTTATCACCCGGCGGGTGTAACTATTTAGCTTCCTTGCACTTCCATTTTCTGCTTGTGATATCTCTGAGGTGAACCCTGATTGGAACTATAGCCTGGTTTTCTAGTGTTTGTCCTGGCAGATTGAAACTTATTTTTACTCTACACTTTACCCCAGATTCTTTAGGAAGTACGTGGAACCCTTGATGGCCGCTTAGGAAGCGAACATTCGAGTGGTCATCTGAGTCATCAAGTGAGAGTTGTTTCAGTCTGTCTGTACAGGGGCCTTTAGGGACTGTGCGGTTGTAACCTCTTGTCTGTACAAGAATCAGGCAGGCCAGGTATACTAGTTTTATGTAATACCTTGTTTTTGGCTATTTACCATGTGTGCACTTTAGTGCACAGAACATACCTTCCAGGAGGTTGAATCCAGTTCAGGACAGAATAGTTAACTCTTCAGATTGGTGCCCTACATGTTAAGGACATTTCTTTTGTAATATTGACACTCTTTGATGCTCTGGTGCTTTTTGGACTTTGGTGGCTATGGCTTCATGCTCTGGCCATTGACTGGTTGACTGACCAGATTGTCCAGTGAGGTCCATCTTGTTTTCACAATTGCATTAAAATTCTACCTCAGGTCCCTCCTTTGAAATCCTGCTCAGCATCTACTGGCTCCAATTTGCCTGCTCCTTATCAGTGCTTCACAGATGTCTTCTAACAGCAGAGGACAGAGACACTACCACCTTATCAACTGTATGACTGCACCATTCCCCTTCTTCTAGGAATGGAACCACTCAGAAGGTGAGTTTATCTTCTATTTCTCCCAGAGACTGAGGCAATGACGGCCAATATTAAAGAGAACCTTTCAGCCATTACATGTCTCACACTGGTAACGTCCCCCATTGATTTAAAATAAGCTCAAGAGGTAGATTCTCAGGGAGACCTGTGCCCAGCCCATAGATTTTAACAGCTCATTTACAAATTCTAAAAAATGGATTGCAGCACAATGGCTCAGCGGTTAGCACTGCAGCCTTGCAGCGCTGGGTTCCTGGGTTTAATTCCCACCAAGGACAACATCTGCAAAGAGTTTGTAGGGTCTCCCCATGTTTGCGTGGGTTTCCCCCGGGTTCTCCAGTTTCCTCCCACACTCCAAAGACATACTGCTAGGGAATTTAGATTGTGAGCCCCAATGGGGACAGTGATGTCAATATATGTAAAGTGCTGTGGAATTAATAGCGCTATATAAATATTATTATAATTATTATATTACCCTCGATTAAAACTTTGGACCACAGATATCAAGGAATCATTTTTTCAACTTTCTATGACCTGCATGCCCACATAGACAGCTTCGGAGCAACAAAAGTGAATTCGCCTGCTATACTCTGCCACTGCAGATTTAAAGGAACCCTTTCATACTTTAAGATTGCTCCCCTGAGGAAGCCACACTTTAGTGGTGGAAACGCATTGGGCTACACACTATTTGGGGTAATATTTCCCACACTTGGGGACTGCCCTTGTTAGGGCACGAGCTACGCATGGACATGACAGGGTAAAATTTAAATAATTCCTGTTCTGCAGTTTCCATCTGGAGAAAATGAAAATGAGTAGAGGATCCCTACTAGGAGTTTGTGAGATTAAACCATTTTTATGCATTTGTAATGTTTATTTTTGTGGTGGTGGTTGCATTAATTGTTATTTAACCCCTTAGTGACGGAGCTAATTTTCACCTTAATGACCAGACCAAATTTTGCAATTCTGACCAGTGTCACTTCATGAGGTTATAACTCTGGAATGCTTCAATGGATCCCGGTGATTTTGAGATTGTTTTTTCATCACATATTGGACTTCATGTTAGTACCAAATTTAGGACAATATTTTTTGCGTTTAGTTATGAAAAAAATTGAATTTTGGCAAAAATTTTGAAAATGTAGCAATTTTCAACTTTTGAATTTTTATACCGTTAAACCAGAGATACAAAATAGTTAATAAATAACATTTCCCACATGTCTACTTTACATCAGCACAATTTTGGAAACAAAATTTTTTTTTGTTAGGAAGTTAGAGGGGTTCAAAGTTTATCAGCGATTTCTCATTTTTACATCAAAATTTACAAAACCATTTTTTTAGGGACCACATCGCATTTGAAGTGACTTCAATAGGCCTAGATGACAGAAAATACCCAAAAGTAACACCATTCTAAAAACTGCACCCCCCAAAGTACTCAAAACCACATTCAAGAAGTTTATTAACCCTTCAGGTGCTTCACATGAACAAAAGCAATGTGGAATGAAAAAAAGCAAAAATTAAATTTTACCTAAAAATGTTGCTCTAACCCAAATTTATTCACTTTTAGAAGAAATAACACAACAAAATGGACCCTAAAACTTGTTCCCCACTTTCTTATGAGCGTGCCAATACCCCACATGTGGTCAGAAACCTCTGTTTGGATAAATGGGAGGGCTCGGAACAGAAGGAGCAATATTTGAATTTTGGAAAGCAAATTTGGCTGAAATAGATTGCGGGCACCATGTTGCATTTACAGGTCCGCTAAGGTACCTAAACAGAAGAAACCCCTCACAAGTGATGCCATTTTGGAAACTAGACCCCTCAAGGCTTTTATCTAGGGGTATAGTGAGCATTTTAGATCCACAGGTACTTCACAGATTTTGTTAACGTTACATTGTCATATTGAAAATTTTAATAATTTTCTCAAAAATGTTGCTTTAGCATCAATTTTCTCACTTTTTCAAGAGGTAATTCCAAAAATGTGACCTCAATGTTTGTTAACCACTTTTTTATGAGCACGGTGATACCTCACATGTGGTCTGAAACCTTTGTTTGGACAAATGGGAGGGCTTGGAACGAAAGGAGCAATATTTGAATTTTGGAAAGGAAATTTGACTGAAAAAGATTGCGGGCACCATGTCGCATTTGGAGGTCCCCTAAGGTACCTAAACAGCAGAAACCCCGCACAAGTGACCCCATTTTGGAAACTAGGCCCCTCAAGGAATTTATCTAGATGTTTGGTGAGTACCCTGAACCCCCAGGTGCTTCACAGAATTGTATAACGTTGAGCCATGAAAATAAAAAAATAAAATTTTACCACAAAATTGTTATTTCAACCAGGTAGATTTTTTTTCACAAGGGTAACAGGAAAAAAATCACCATGAAATTTATTGTGCAAATTCTCCTGAGTTTGGCGATACCTTATATGTGGTGGAAATCAACTGTTTGGGCACATGACAGGGCTCGGAAGGGAAGGAGCGCCATTTGACTGCAAAATTGGCTGGAATCAATAGCGGATGCTATGTTGCATTAGGAGAGCCCCTGAGGTGTCTATACAGTGAAGCTCCCCAACATGTGGCCCCATTTTGGAAAATAGACCCCTGAAGGAATTTATCTAGATGTTTGGTGAGTACCCTGAACCCTCAGGTGCTTCACAGAAGTTTATAATGTTGAGCTGTGAAAATAAAAAAATACATTTTTACCACAAAATTGTTACTTCAACCAGGTAGCTTTTTTTTACAAGTGTAAAAGGAAGAAATTCAGCATAAAATTTATTGTGCAATTTCTCCTGAGTATGCTGATACCTTATGTGTGATGAAAATCAACTGTTTGGGTGCACAGCAGGGCTCGGAAGGGAAGGAGCGCCATTTGACTGCACAATTGGATGGAATCATTAGCGGACGCTATGTTGCATTTGGAAAGCCCCTAAGGTGCCTAAACAGTGGAGGTTTCCCACAAGTGACCCCATTCTGGAAACAAGACACCTCAAGGCTTTTATCTAGGTGTATATTGAGCAGTTTGAATCCAAGAGTACTTCACAGAATTTGATAAGCTTAGGTTGCCATATTGAAAATTTTAATTTTTTTCACAAAAATGTTGCTTTAGCATCATATTTCTTACTTTTTCAAAAGGCAACAACAAACCGTGGACCCCACAGGTTGTTATCCAATGTCTTATGAGCACAGGGATACCCCACATGTGGCCAAAAACCTCTGTTTGGATAAATGGGAGGGCTTGGAATGGAAGGAGCACCATTTGAATTCTGGAAAAGTTGAAATAAATTGCGGGCACCATGTCACATTAGCAGGGCCCCTTGGGTACCTATACAGCAAAAACCCCCCACAAGTGACCCCATTTTGGAAACTGGATTTTATTCAGGAGTATAGTAAGCATTTTGAATCCACAGGTACTTCACAAAAATGTTGCTGTAGCAACAAATGTCTCACTTTTAGGCTATGTGGCCATGATCCAGCGACACGGCGTCTAGTACACAGTGTCAGCCTTCCTGCAGAGATGTGAGTGTTGTCCACGGGAGAACGCAGCTGCCCATGCCCACGATTTGGGTTCAGGCTGCTGTGGAGCTCTATGCTACCTGCAGAGAACACTCTTGTCTCCGCAGCATAAATTGACATGCTGTGGCTCGGGAAGCTGCACCACAGGTCGGTTTATGCTGCGGAGAAAAGAAGCACAGTGGACATAGGATTTCTAAAAATCCTTCCACTGTGCTTCTACTGCACAATGCAGCGCTATGGATGCAGGGAAAACACTCTGCGCCCAAAACGCTGCAAACCCTGATTGTGGGCACACAGCCTAAAATGCTACAATGGATGAATGGATAGATGCCAAACATATATAACGTCCCACCCCCTGCATATTTTAAGCTGGCGCCCTTTAGTGCCTTTCATGTGGCACTAGAGGGTGCCTAGCTTTGTAATTAGCCCCCCCAAAAAAATAATAATTAAAATAAACGACGTTGGGTCCCCCCTATTTTTGATAGCCAGCTAGGGTAAAGCAGACAGCTGTAGCCTGCAAACCACAGCTGACAGCTTCACCTTGGCTGGTGATCAATTTGGAGGGCTCCCCAGGCGTTTTTTAAAAAAAAACCAAACAAACGTGGAGTCCCTCCCAAATTAGATCACCAGCCAAGGTGAAGCAGACAGCTGGGGTCTGGTATTCTCAGGGTGGGAAGAGTCATGGTTATTGGACTCTTCCCAGCCTAAAAATAGCAGGCCACAGCAGCCCCAGAAGTGGCGCATCCATTAGATGCGCCAATCCTGGCGTTTCGCTCCAGCTCATCCCGCGCCCTGGTGCGGTGGCAAACGGGGTAATATACGGGGTTGATACTAGCTGTAATGTCACCTGGCATCAAGCCCTGGGGTTAGTGATGTCACGGCATCTAAACAGATACCCGACATCACTAACCCAGTCAGTAATAGAAAAAAATAAAGACAAAAAAAAAATTTATTTGAGAAAAAAACTCCCCGAAACATTCCTCTTTCACCAATTTATTGAAAATAAATACATTTCGGTCGCTGTAATCCATTTTGGAGGTCCCTCGGTGACTCTGGACCTTCTAGAATATGGGGGGCACGTTCAGGGAACGTATCCCCCATTTTCTGGAAGAGCAAGCTCTCCATGAGCAGTGTGGGTGCAGTAATCTGAGAATACTGCACTCACACTGCCCCGGTCCAACCTAGGGCAGAGTGACCTGCAGTAACATCATTCCAGAATATGAGGGGCACGCTCACAGAACGTACCCCCCATTTTCTAGAACAGCAGGCTCTCCATGTGAGGAGTGTGGCTGCAGATTACTGCACTCACTCTCCCCCGGTCCACAGCGCAGCAGCGAGGTCAGCGTCCCTGCTTGCAAGGATCCAGCTGACAGCCGCTGTCTGCGCATGCACCGCCAGCTTTCTAGGAGGCGGAGTGATCACGGGGACGGAGCAGCAGCCAGGTAACGGGGCTGACTGGGGCTGACCGGGGGCTGACCGGGGCTGACCGGGGGCTGGCCGGGGGCTGACCGGAGGACGACTTTTCTGTCGCATGTGACGTGTCACATGCGGCAGAAAGAGCAGAATGAATGCGGCCGCGCGCTGTGCGGAGGGGGGGGGAAGGGGGAGCGCTCTAGAGAACCGGAGGGGCTCCGGTGGACCAGAGGGCTCCGGTGGACCGGAGGAGGGGTCAGGGGGAGAACATTTCCCTCCGATCTGAAATGTTTGATAATTTCAGATCGGAGGGAAATGAATGCAGAGCCGGCGGCGGCGGCAGTTTTCTGTGCGCTTCGGCGCCATTTTGACTGCTCCGGAGGGGGGGTAGGGGTGGCGGGGGGACTCTCCGGTACCGGTGGCTTTGGGGGCACTAGGGGTTTATATTTCTTTCTCATCTGACATGTTTGATCACGTCAGATGAAAAAGAAATGTTTTACCGGTCATTTTTTTTTTCATGTGTTCGTCGGTATACGGTGTATACTGCCGATCACATTATCGGGGTCCAAAAAAAGTAGCTGAAACCGCCGAGATTTTCGGTCGCTGGGGGGCGCTACAGGGTTTTTTCGGGCCGCCGCTTTAAAGCAGCGGAAGAGAATAAGTACCCTGTTTTGCCGCCGCTTTAAGTCGTACGGCCGTCGTTATGAGGTTAAAGGTTTTTTTGCTCCTGCATAATTTAAAAAATAAATATTAAAAGTTATATTTTATTCCTATTAGCTAATTTCTTGTTATTTGGGGGATACCAGGTCTTCCATAACATTCTGGAGAATTGCTCAAACTTGTGTTCTATTTTCCAGCACTAATCGCTGCTGCAAAAGCGCAGCATTTAGCGATGGAAAAAACGCTCATGGGAAATTAGCCTAAGGCCTCTTTTACACCAGCGCTTTTGTGAGCGCTAATTGTTGTGATTTTGCGAGCGGCAATTAGAGCTTGCAAAACTATTCAATAAATGGATGTTTTTATATAATGGAAATCAATGTAAGAAAAAGTGCTCACGCTTAATTTCCAGAGCCAAGCGCTGGGAAATAGCCCATGTTCTTCAATGGGACTGTGTCACCGGCGCTTTTTTGAACACTTTTTACTTTTACAAGTGCTTTGCTGGGTAACATGGGCACTTTTCATATCGCTTTTCAGAATGTGGTAGAACAACAGGATAAGATTGGATTGTATATCTAAATGCTACAGTTCGCGCTCTACTGTTATGGCTAAAAATGTTAATGTTATTGGGCCCCCACCAGATTTTCTGCCCAGGGGTCCCACCAACCTTAATCTGGCCCTGCCTGGGAAAGACAATGGCTAATTGGGCACAATTTGGGCATTTTCACTTAGGGGTGTATTCATTTTTGTTGCCAGCAGTTTCGATATTAATGGCTACGTGTTGAGTTATTTAGAGGGCACCAAATTTATCCTGTTATACAAGCTGTACACTGATTACTTTACACTCGTACACAAATTGATGAAGATGGCATCACTAATAGATAGCGATGACCCAGAGGCGTAGCTAGGGGTTTGGCTCAGGGGGAGCGAAACGTCTGAGTGGGCCCCGATCCAGTAACCATATTTACAACTATGGTGTCGCACCCTAAGTGCTTGTGCAAATGACCATATTTTTGTTCCGAGTGCTATCCGAAAAAACATTGCATTGCACTTCTACCAATGTTATCGAATGAAGCATTGCACATGTTGATTTCGTCCTCAGACCAGGTGGATTGAGAAAAAGAAAAAAGTGTCATATGAATGCTCACATTAATATAGCCAAGTGTAGCGACAAGGCCGTAGTTGGCATTCATACTGCCCTAAGCACTTAAATTGATCACGCCCCCTACTTGTAAGTCAGACTAAAGCCTCAGATGTCTGTGTTTCACATACATGTTCTATCCATGTTTTTCACAGGTACAACACGTTCCCATTATAGTCTAGGGGGTAGTTCACTTATCTATGTTTTTCATTGACTGTATGGCCGTGCAAAATTCACGGAGATATGTTTTTTACAGTACAGCTGTATTTTTAGTCTTTGTATTGTCCATGTGTGGCACCCCTGAGGCTTCAGTCCCCACAGGGTACTGCACCTTACTTAAGGTGCAGTATTCATCTGGGGTAAGGAGGGGGTTAACTGCCGCTGTTTCCACATTTAACTTTACATACAGCTTAGGTACCTTCTCACCGGGGGCTGGACTAGGGTAAGCTGGAGGGTTGCCATCACGAGGCATGGGGCTTTCACGGTCAGTGACACACAGTGATACAACTCCCCACCGGATTGTAAAGTGCTGCAGAATATGTTCTCGCTATATAAATAAACTTTATTACTATTATTAGTGACGGTATCACGCTAGGTACAGAAATGTATCAAGCTAACAGCAAAAGGGAAGGGGAAGGAAACCCTCTGTCTAGAAAAGTGAGAGATGTTGACCCCTGACAGAACATACCGCTGGTCCCTGAGATTGCTCACCCACCACCTTAGAGATGAGCTCGTCGTCAACCCAACTAAATACTAAAGAAGACACAAGGAGGACACAGGAGAACGTGCATGAACTGCTTAACCACAGATGACTCCGGTAGAAGTTTAGCAACATTCCAGCAACAATACCACAGATGAGTGCAGGCCACCTGCTTGCATCCAGAATTTGACTGAACTGAATATCACCAGCACAATTCCAGGGAAAAGGAGAGTATTTAAGCCCAAGAGCAAATACAGATGATAAGCAGCTGAAGGGAAGACAGGCTCTGCTGGATCTTAAAGGGAAAAGGATGAAAACACAGCAGAGGTGCTACCAGTACACTGAAAATTGACAGCAGGAACAATAGAAAGTCAGGGAGCATTTTGCTCAGCCAAACACTGTGAACTTCTATTGCTGGTCACTACAGTACTGTCTGTCACACCCATGACAGATGGCTTATTTTTTTTTGTATCGAGCTGGCGTTTTAAATTATTCCATTTTTTTTCATACATGCAATGCTTTGATCGCCTGTTATTGCATTTTAATGCAATGTTGTGGTGACCACAAAACAATCATTTTAGCTTTTGGAATTCATTTTGATAGACTGGGCATTTCTGAACATGGCGATACCAAATATGTATGTTTTTTTAATATTGTTTTATTTTCAGTTTGGAAAAAGGGGGGTGATTTGAACATTTAGGTTTTTTATTTTTTAATATTTTTAAAACTTTTTTTTACATATTTCAATGATTTTATTTTAATGATCATAGAAACCAGAAATGCGTTTCAGACAGTGCTTGTCCTGCTAAATGACTTCTAGAGTCCAGCGTCCTTTATATATGATCCCTTGATGATAACAGGTGGAGATGGAATCCAATTCCAAAATTTGAACCTCCCATGGGATCACAATTAAACAAATAAATGTACCGTCCAAATATAGACACAACATATGATCAAAAAACATACAATACACATTGTTGTATACAGACATTCATAATGAATCAATACTTTACACCAACAATATGTGTATAAAAAGATTCCAAGATTCCGGTAGATTTATTTGTTTAATTGTGATCCCATGGGTCAGGATGTAAAGTTGATTCCAGCCATGTGCCCAAGTCTTTGATCCTGTGGTAAGAGCTCCCCATTTGTAAGATAAAAATGCAAATGTTGGTGAATTGAAGACAGAGACTCCATTATCCTTAAGATAAATTTTGAAGATGCCATAATGAATTGATCAGAAGATAATTCCTCTAAATGTAGAACACAGTACAATATGAAGTTGAGGTCTATCTGTCAACTGTCTGGAGTGAGGTATTCACACCACTTGCTAAAGCCAATGATGTTCGGTATATTGTGCCAACTGCTAAAAGGCAAACAATTTTCAATTCAATTCGCAAAGATCAGAAAAACAATGCCTGACACAGCCAGAGAGCAGGCTAATGACGTCAGACGCAATCACACGGACTTTCTCTTAATGTTTTGTAGCTATCACATCATGTGGTCAAGTGCAGCCAATTAGGGGGCTAGTCAAGGAGTGCCCTTTTAGAATTTTACAGCCTAAAAATAGAGGTGAGAGGACACTGCTTATTACATCTAGGGCTACAAAAAAATCTAAATCTGATTGTAGTGTACTACTGTAGTGGTGCAACCCAATAAGATTTGAGATATCCAAAGATTCAAGTGATAGGGAAGTGCTGGACCTGCATAGTAAGTGCAACTGTGAATTTTCTGATCTATGTTCTACTGTAGTAACAGCACTAAAGATGAGCGAATCTTTTGAAACTTAAATTCACCAACTTCATCAAAATCTCCCCAAAAATTGGCTTTCTGGTAAATAATTTTGGTTTAATTTCTATACTTGAAGCTTGTAATTCTTGTAAAATACATGTGAAGAAGAGGATAGAGAGGGAGAACCTTGCTAAACATAAGAGTTCACACTTTACAGGCTTGATAGAAAGTGTACCCCACTGACCATAAAAGTTTACACTCTACAGTAGAGAAAGACTTAAGCTGGGTTTACACACTGCAACATCGCAAAGGACATCGCTGTAACGTCACCGGTTTTGTGACGTAACAGCGACCTCCCTAAGTCTCTGCTAAGTCGCTGGTGAGCTGTCAAACAGGCAAACCTGGCCAACAACTCAACAGTGATCCGGACCTGCAGAGCGACCTAGCTGGTTGTTGGGGACGTTGATAAGCAGCCTTTTGAAAGGGAAGTTGCTAACAAAGTCTCTGCAAAGTCTTTCACACACTGAAACTTTCCAGCGATGCATGCTGCACAGCGGGAAACAAAGGACCTAGGAATGGTCCTGAACGATTTGTAACGATTACAACTTCACAGCAGGGGCCGGGTCGCTGATGTGATTCACACACTGCAACATCGCAAACAACATCGCTATTGCGTCACAAAACCGGTGACGTTACAGCGATGTCGTTTGAGATGTTGCAGTGTGTAAACCCAGCTTTACCCAGTAACTCTGCTGTACAAATTGTGCTTCACTGGGAACTGCTGATTTCTGATGGCCCAGGTACTGACCACCACTGTAAAAGGTATGATAATCCATAAGATGTCATAGCTGCAGGGCATTATGGGGAAGGCCACATGGTAATGCAAAATGACATTTTCCTGGTGTCTGATGACTTAGCAGTGTAAGGAATTGGGTTGAGCAATTTATTTTTTTGTGAACCGCAAATCGAATCTCAAAATGTGCAAATTTGCGTCAAACCACAAATTTCTGAAAATGTAACTCATTCCACTGTAAATCTATCCACTCATCTCTAAGCAACACCTAAAAAACAGCTTTTTTATTCTTTGCACAAGACAACAGCAAAGAGAGCAGTTTAATAACTTTCTTTTCTAAATTAGCTTTTGTAGAAAAATAAAGATACCAAAACTTGTGTATCACAGAAAGAATGCTTCCTAGCTTGTGAGATGGGCAAGCAATAATTTTCGGTTTCTTTGTTTAAAATCTCTACATTCTAGAAATGTAAACATCACTCTATACCTCACAGAGTATATGTGGTGTAAAAATGTATTTACAATTTTTTTTTGCAGTTTCTAGATGTAAAACTCCGATATTAGACCCATACATGCCTAAAAGTATGTTATTGTAGACTCATCTTAAATAACTTGCTGATTACCTCGGGTTGCCATCCGCTTTCCCCTTAGATGAGATGATGAGCTCACATGAACATTAATAAGGTTGAGCTTAAAACGGGGTTCAGTGTAGTCCTAGGAGACCTCGGAGTAATATAGACACATTTTCAGGCAATTAGACATTTTGCAGTATTATGACTTGTCATAAATTTTTCAGTCACCAAGCAAAACATATGCTAAGGATGCCTTTTGTTAAAGTCTCTCTGATGTAATAAAAAGATGCATTAAACCACTTATAATGGATTTTTTTTTTTACGCTGTGTGTATGTGTGGCGCCCCTAAGGTCTCAGCCACCACAGGGTACTGCATCTGATTTAGAGTGCTGTATTGATCCAGGTACGAGGGGGTTAACCGCTGGGGTTTAGAGCTTTACACAACATCTTGTGCTCATATCAAGTTACACAAGCAGGAAACCAGGTGCTTTCACACAGAAACTAGTGCAGAGGTGGTCACCATAGCAATGAGCTCCCTGGGCAGAGTGAGTTATTCCAAGGGTGGGGGCACTGAGTGAATAAGTGACTGAGCACAAACAGTTTCACTTTAGTCAGTCAGAAGGAGAATGAGAAAGAGACAGGTCACTGAAGGGCACGCCGAAAGGCTCCCCTCAGGGGGGCCAACTGGAATGAGTGCTTGAGAGCTATTCCAGGGAAGAGGAAGAGAGAGAGAGTACCAGAACACCAGGGACTCGTAGAAGCTTCTTTTCTAAAGAAAAATAAAAAATGACTAATACTGTATAATCACTTTTTTTACTTGCAAAATATGTTTTTTTACTTACCTAAGCTGTATTCTATAAGAAACGCCAAATTTCAACCAAATTTTCATCAGCCACAATGTCTTGAGTTCATTCTTTATTGTTTCTAGCAATGGCTGATCGCTGACCTCGAAGTATCCAAGAGTCAACATACTTTGTTGGATCAAACAGCTTCAAAGGTGGCCCAATTAGGCCCTGTGCGCACGTACCGGATTTTGCCGCGGATGTCCTGCAGATTTGCTGCATGTTTCACTGCAGAAAATGTTCATAACATCTCTGCAGTGAATCACCAGCAAAACCTATGGGAAAAAAAAATCCTGTGCGCACTAGGCGGCTTTTGACAGCTGCATGTTTTGCTGCGGGATTCCCGCAGCAAAAAAAATTGCATGAAAAATTATTTTCTGCACATCGCTGCGGGATTTCACTCCATTGACTCCAATGTTATCGTGAAATCTCGCAGGGAATAACGCAGGCAGCAAATTCTGTGCGGTTCACTGCGTTTTGCTGCGTTATTCCGTGCGGTATTTCGCGGTTTACCTCCGGTAATGTACATCGCCTGTCTGCGGTTTTGCAGGGAAGTGATGTCATTACAGGAAGAGGAAGCCGTGCAGAGAGTAAACACACACAGATCACACACACAGACAGACATCACAGACATAGAACACAGACACAGACACATAGAACACACATAGAAATCAAACGGAAATATAGAAAAAAAAACACGTGGGCTCCGCTGTATATTTACCGTCCAGCCGAGGTAAGCACACAGCGGCGGCCCGGTATTCTCAGGCTGGGGAGGGAGAGGGGCAGGGTTAATGTCCCCCGCCTCACTCCCCCTCCCGCAGCCGAGAATATCAGCCGCAGCTGCCCCGGCACTGTCGCATGCATTATGCGGCACTACCGGAGTGTCCTCGGCTCTTCCTGCAGCCATGTAGCAGTGGCAGTCAGGGTAATACAAGGAGTTAATGGTGGTGGATCACCGCCATTAACTCCAGGCTTGATCACGGCAGCGTCTATGTGACAGCTGACATGATCAACCCGTAAGTAAAGTGAAGAAACACACAGAAAAATCCTTTATTTTAAATAAAACACAAACAAGCCTCGTTCACCCTTTTATTAACCCCTCCCGAAACAAAGCTCTGGTGTAATCCACAGCTCCGACGTTCTGCGAGGCTTACATCCAGCCGCGACTGACACAGACACTGCTGAATGCAGCCTCGCAGCGAGACAGCAGAGGTAACTCCAGGGCATTTCCCACGGCCGGTAATGTGAACTCACTGCCGACCGTGAGAAATGCAGAGTGTGCTCACAGGGACTCTATCTATCCCTCTATCTATCCCTCTATCTATCCTTCTATCAATCTATCCCTCTGTCTGTCTATCTATTCTTCTGTCTATTTCTCTATATCAGAATGAAATGACTTTTTTTTTTTTCAATGTGCTTTATTGCATTGAATGCAATAAAGCACATACCAAACCGCACGCGGCAAAACCGCGGCAATACCGCGAACAATACCACGGTAAAACCGCAGCAAACCGCGGCAAACCGCATGCGGTTTTCGGGTGCAGTTTGCCGCGGTTTTTTACTGCAGGTGTGGTAATCTTTTCTTGAGAAAATTCCATTTTCCAGTGCGCACAGGGCCTTAGCCTGACAAAAAGCTGCGAAGAAATAGTCTTTGTCAGCAACGATGCACGGGATGGTGTCGCGATCAGATTCATTTGCAAAACTCCCCGTTCGCATTCGCTGGAGGAAATTGGAATGGTACAGAGTGCATATTGCAGTGACACCATTTTATCAGAGCACTTTCTCTCGACCAGGTGTTCATGAAATCCGCGAATGACGTCTCTTTCTGCAAGCGGACATTTTCTACACAAGTTTCTAACTTCCTGCTCGCCGAATGTTAAATGTTCCTGGACATCATCTGGCCACTATGTCTGGTCAAGCACACGTGCCCATTGTGCCAAATTTGCGTCCTCGCAATCAAGCAGACAATTTTCCATTGATTTGTGAAGCTTCGTGTAAAACACTGACGGATTAATTGGAGGATCAATTGCACACCCTTTCTGGTGGAGGACAGCATTCCCGAACCGCAAATTTTCAACAGCTTTCGCGGCCATTTAATAATATGAACCTGGTCTCGTTTGCTTTTCTTTAAACACCTGAACAGTTGTTTTTATCTTTTGGTTGGCAGTGTACAAGTCCATCTTACGATCTTGAAGATCCAGACTTAATTCTGATAGTTCCTGCAGCGCGTCGTACATCAAAGCGAGATCCAGAACGAATTCTGTCGAGGTTATCTTTCGCCAGAAACCTTCATAAGTGCATTTTTCTTTTTGGTCCCTCGACGGACAGTTTCACTTGTAGAAAATGTTCAACCAAAGCAAATTTTCCCATACTGCGGAAACGGAACAGAAACTCGATGCCACCCATCTGGTGCTGAGTATTCGACCAATCTTAAGCAGCTGAACATCTAATAATTTCGCACACTGTTGGAGCTCTCTGCTGTTCTTCGGTGACGCGTGATGCAATACATATAACTTATCGAGAAAAGCCTTAAATCTGTTGATTCCGGATACTTCTTTGATGGTGTCACCAACAGCTAGCTCAAGTCGATGGTTGGCGCAGTGCCAAAAAATTACGGATGGAAACCTGTTTGATAGGGCGCAACAGCGGTTTGAAGAAGCTATTATCATGACAGCAGCACCACCACATGCAACACAAAAGAGTTTACTCCTCAAATATTCATCTGTCATGCTGTGTGAATGAAGACAACCCAACAAAGAATCAAGAATTGCTGTTGCATTCACTGAAGGAAGTTCAATTAAGTCTAAAAACAAGTTAACTGCAGAGATCATTTCAATGTCGTTAGTGGCACATGTACGAACATGAACAATCAGCGCAGAAATATTGCTTGTAGTAGTGGACTCGTCAATTATTAATGACAGTTTACGATTTGAATGTATGATTAAATTTAACCAAATTTTTTCTCATTTCGTCACTGATATGATTCACAATGTTGATGCACGCATTAGTTGAGTGAAGAATGCAACCCATATGAACACCATTAAGATCTTGCAAATCAATTTCAGTTTCGAAATTATGAAAACTTTGATTTTCTTTTGCTACTTTATACGCTGTACGGAAAACTTTAGCTGTTGTTTCTTTTTCTTGAGTTTGTGCACGCAAAATCACCGTCTGGAGTGATTCTCTGTCCGCCTCTGCAAGCAGCCTAACTGCAGCTTTGTGGTTGGTGGTGTCTTTGTAAGCAAATGTTTTCTTTCGCAGAGATGTTAGCTGCTGTTGGCGACTTTTGCCGAAGAATGTTATGTTACAGTTGGCCCAGACGACAGCAGCTTTACGTCATCAGGATCATTAACATTAGCTGATGCAGGTTCGATAGTTGAAGAACCGGTGGCGACGTTCTGCTCTATCATCTGATTTGTTTATGTCTCCACATCTGTTCGGGGTCTTTTGCATGCCGGAGCCGCACCGACTGAGAAATAGTGCGTTATTTTATCCATCTAAAACAAGTTTGACGAAACAAAACTCAATGAACCCTGCTCCCTCCATTCTCCATCCCCCTGTTCCCTCCATCCTCCATCCCCCTGCTACCTCTATTCTCCACCCCCCTGGTCTCTGGATCCTCCATCCCCCTGCTCCTTCCATTCTCGATCTCCCTGATCTCTCCATCCTCCATCCCCCTCGTCTCTCAATTCTCCATACCCCTGATCTCACTCTATCCCCCTGCATCCTTCTTCCCCCTGCACAGCCTGCCGCCCTCTGCACCCCTCTCTCACATACCCTGCACTCCTCCATCTTTTCCAGCTTCTTTCCCGCTGGGTAAAACTCTATGACTCCGCCCACCCGAGTAACATGTACGTGACATCATCGCAGGTCCTGCCGCTCCAGTAGCTGCTCTGCTTGTGCCTCCGCTCCACACATGGCTAATTTGTATAGTTTGCAAATTAGCCATGTGGACAGAGCCAGAGGTGCTGGCCCTCAGTGCTCTTCAGATTTTCCAGTACTCCGACGAGCGATTCGACTGTATGGTACTGGCTTCTGGAAGTTGGACGGAGGGCAACAAAGCCAGTAAAGAAACAACTTCTGACATCTCCAATGAAGGCAAAACGACTCGCATGGGCGAAAAAATATAAATCTTGGACAACTAGCCAGTGGAAAAAGGTAATTTTCAGTGATGAAACCCATCTTTTTGTTCAAGGGTACAGAGCAAGTGTTGTTAGAAGAAGCAGAAGTGAACCATTGCTAGCTGATCATATTCAACAAACTGTAAAACAACCCCAAAACAGATGTTTTGGGGCTTTTTTTTACAGCTGATGGTACAGGGAGCTTATTTCCTGTTGATGTTATGATGAATTCATCCAAATACATAGACGTTTTAAAATGTTTTATTGTGCCATTCATGCGTACATTTGAAGGGACATTCCAGCAAGATTTGTCTCCATGCCACAATTTGATGTGTGTGAAGAAATTCCTGGAAGAAAATAAAGTAAAACTGCTGCACTGGCCTGGCAATTCACCAGACTTAAATCCTATAGAAAATTTGTGGAGCATTGTGAAGAGACGTCTTGGCAAAATGGACTGTACAACGCATGATAAACCGTGCCATACAAGTTTGGTCCATGATGAAGAATTGAAGAATTTATGCAACAACTTGGTAGAATCAAAACACATTGAAAGTCTCATACCTGCTAAAGGAGGACATATTTCTTACTAAAATTGGTATGTAACAGTGGATTTTATTATTAAATATTAAAAAATGTGTTTTTTTGCTTTTTCCAAATTAATTTGCATGACACTATACATATACATATTTTTATATATATATATATATATATATATATATATATATATATATATATATATATATATATATATATATACACCTGTATGTAATGTTCTTGAACAACCATCAACCATGACAGCTCTATGGATTGATGATTATGGTTTGTGCTCATTTTTTTTCTTACTTTTATTGTTTCATTAAAGTTTTGCTATTCACCTATACAATAATTTTGAACTCTTTAAATATAGACTGCCAACCGGTTCAACTGTAGAAAAGTGTGATGTTCAATGTGTATTGTTCTTTTCATAACATGGTTAAGGATGAATTGAGTCTCGTGAAAAAAAATAAAAGTTTACAGAAGAGAAAAAACATGCTGCATCTTAAGAATATATGTTGCATACATTTAGTTTGTGTGTCATGATTTGTCATAGACATTTAAAAGTGCAATTGCAAGTCAATTACAGTCCTTTTACTACATAAAGTCTTATGACAGATGCTGTAAAAGCCTTCTTGAAGAAAAATGTATTCATGTGCTTCTAGCTATGCTGCTACAACAATCATTATCCCACAGAACCAATGAATGAATGTTTAATCCTGACAGATACTGCTAATGTCAAATCTTCCATTTGCTGTAGTAATTTCTTCCTTCTGGAACTGTGTCATCATTGGCACAGATCTTTACAGTGGAAGTCTTCAGAGTAGGAAAAAAAGTTTAAATTATTTGTTAGGATTAGTGATGAGCGATCACTTAAGTGCTAGATTGCTTGTTACTCGAATTGAGTAGGTTGGACGCTTGTATGGACTCGATTTGAGTAGCAAATATAATGAAAGTCTATGGGATACTAGAGCATTTTTCCAACAGACCCTGGGGGATGGGGTGGAAAATCGCTGAAATAGATGGAAATAGCCCTCAAATGTAATAGGAATAGCATAGGGAAGGCACCTAGATGAATCTCTGACTCATAGGTCACTGCTGGAAAGTAGATAAATAAATAATTGAAAAAATGGGGGCTGGTATTATCATGCTTAGTAATCCCGAGCATCGCGCCCCTGGGTCTCATATAAGAGCTGATGATGTGATGTGGCAGGCCAATCACAGTAATGCCAGTAGCCAATATGGCAATTCCCGCATGTTGATTGACTGTCTAACAACTACAAAACATGCGGGACAAGGACTCGAGCACCTGTAATCTCGATCGAGTAATGAGTGTGCCCGAGCACACCGTTGCTCAATCGAGTATCGAGCAATGACAACCATGCTCATTCATCACTAGTTAGGATCTAAAAAACTATGTTCCTAAAGAAATAAGATACAAAACTTTTTGTGCTTACATACTGTACTTAAACACTTGTTTATTCAAAGTATATACTTACTGGGTACGGAAAATATTCAAACCCCTTTACATTTTTCACTCTTTATTTCATTACAGGAATTTGATAAATTCAAAAAAGTCAATTTTTTTCTCATTAATGTACACTTTGCACGCCATCTTGACAGAAAAAAACAGAAATGTAGACATTTTTGCAAATGTATTAAACAAGAAAAACTGAAATATCACAGTCATAAGTATTCAGACCCTTTGCTCAGACACTCATATTTAAGTCACATGCTGTCCATTTCCTTGTGATTTTCATTGAGATGGTTCTACTCCTTCACTGGAGTCCAGCTGTGTTTAATTAAACTGATAGGACTTTATTTGTAAAGGCACACACCTGTCTATATAAGACCTCACAGCTCACAGTGCATGTTAGATAAAATGAGAATCATGAGGTCAAAGGAACTGGCGAAGGAGCTCAGAGACAGATTTGTGGCAAGGACTATATCTGGCTAAGGTTACAAAAGAGTTTCTGTATTACTCAAGGTTCCTAAGAGCACAGTGGCCTCCATAATCCTTAAATGGAAGAGGTTTGGGACCACTAGAGCTCTTCCTAGACCTGGCCGTCCAGCCTAACTGAGGAGATGCAGTAGGGAGATGGAGAAAGTTCCACAAAGTCAACTATCACTGTAGCCCTCTACCAGCCAGGCATTTATGGCAGAGTGACCCGATGAAAGCATCTCCTCAGTGCAAGACACATGAAAGCCCCCATAGAGTTTGCAAAAAAAAACAAACAAACACATGAAGGACTCCTAGACAATGAGAAATAAGATTCTCTGGTCTGATGAGATGAAAATAGAACTTTTTGGCAATAATTCTAAGCGGTATATGTGGAGAAAACCAGGCACTGCTCATCACCTGTCCAATTCAATCCCAACAGTGAAACACAGTGGTGGCAGCATCATGCTTTGGGGGTGTTTTTCAGCTGCAGTAATAGGACGACTGGTTGCATTTGAAGGAAAAATGGAATGTGGCCAAGTACAGAGATATCCTGGAAGAAAAACTCTTCCAGAGTGCTCTGGATCTCAGACAGACTTAGCGAAAGGTTCCCCTTCCAACAAGACAATGACCCTAATCTCACAGCTAAAATAAGAAATGAGTGGCTTCAGAACAACTCTGTGACCATTTTTGACTGGCCCATCCACAGTCTTGACCTAAACCCAATTGAGCATCTCTGGAGAGACCTGAAAATGGCTGTCCACTAATGTTCACCATCCAACCTGACGTAACTGGAGAGGCTCTACAAGGAAGAATGGCATAAGATCCCCAAATCCAGGAGTGAAAAACTTGTTGCATCATGCCCAAGAAAACTCATGGTTGTACTAGCTCAAAAGGGTGCTTCTACTCAATACTGAGCAAAAGGTCTGAATACTTATGACCATGTGATATTTCAGTTTTTCTTGTTTCATAAATTTGCAAAAATGTTTACATTTCTGTTTTTTTTCTGTCAAGATGAAGTGCGCAGTGTACATTAATGAGAAAAAAAGAACTTTTTGGAATTTATTAAATGGCTGCAATGAAACAAAGATTGAAAAATTTAAAGGGGTCTGAATACTTTCTGTACCCTCTGTAAGTAACTATCCTGCAATTGGAATATGTATTACATAGATGTCAGGATAGAGCAGTAAACATTCATGGCCAATTTTGGTATTGCCTTATAAAGAACTTAATCAACATGGTAAACTCCTAGTTCATTAAGTTGTATCATTATTTTATGGAAAATTTTATTGTATTTATTGAACAATACAATGTTTTATTAACTATTGAAATGTTGTTTGTGAATTTACAGCAAGGGAGAAATTAAAATAGCCCATAAAAAGTTACAAGAACACCACAAAAAACTGTTGCTAGATAAAAAGGGACACGTTTTTCCTTTTATTTTATTCCAACTGCTCTCATATGCATTCTGTTTTTTGTTCTCCATTTTTTTAGAGTTTGGCATACAACTTACTATTGGCTCACCTGGTGTGGTGAATTCTCTGAGCTGTAGGTCAGGGTGAGCTGCATAGTCCGGAGGTAAAGATGCAGCGGAGCTAGACTTGACAAAAAACATGTGAATCTATGACTACTACTAGAGCATAGTATATTGCATTTGAGATGTAGAAACAGTGGTACTAGTGTGCCGCCCCCATGCCAGCAGCCGGCGCTGCTCGGATCCGGGGCCTACGGTACAGCTCGAGGGGTTCCCCGGACCCGGGGGTCTCGCGGTCACTCCGAATAAAGCGGGGACGTATTTGTACAGGGTTGATTGTAGAATGTCTGTGACGCCACCCATGGTGTGTGGTGAGGTGGGCCACCACCGCAGTTGATGTGGGATACCTGGGGGAGATGTAATGGCAGCCAGATGTTAACCCCTCTGTGGGTAGGGATGGTTGCCCCGGGGCCCAGTCTCTCTGTGCAAGGTATGGCGACGGCAGGGCTTGCACACCCAGGAGGACCAGGGGATAGTTGGTTACTCACGATTGAATGAATCACACGAGTCTTTTGGTAAACCAAGGTGCTGGTGGCCGGCCGCTGCGGCCGGTTGTACTCTGGTCCCCCACCCGGGCTGGTGGTCACTGACCTTTCCTCTGCACTGTTTTGTGTATTGTAGGCTGCCTGGTTTAGAACTCAGGAGTCCGCTCCCGGCTTTCTGTGTGCCTAAGGAGCCGTTCCCATAGACGCTGACCAGTGGGATCTATGGGCCCTGGCGGTTGCCCTATCCCTCTCTGTGGGTGGTTGTCTTCTTTCGGGACTTTGGTTGGGACAGGACCTATAATCCTGCCTTCAATCGGTTAATTAGCTAGGCCGCTGGTTTCGGTCCTGGCTTCAGGGTCCGAGTACCCCCTCTGTGCATGGTTTCTGGTCGGGTCTCCGGTGTCGGTACCAGTGGGCTCCAACCCTTCTCCGGTCCTCCTCGGATCTGCTGAGCCGTCTTCCCGTCTCCTGCTGACGGAGACCACCGTCTGCCTCCTAGCCAAGGTACCAGGGTTCTGGCCCTGGCAACGTTCAACTTAAACTTCCTCTGCTGGAAGTGGCTAGCTCCAGCCCACACTCCTCTCCACTTGAACTCCAACTCAAACTGAAGCTTAACTGCTTGTTTTCCCACCCCGGGCTGTCTAGACCCCTAGGTGGGCATTTCCTAACCGCCTAGTTCCGCCCACTGGTGTGCCTGTCTTGCACTAAGGGTGGGTGACTAGGGTTTTAGGTCGGCTGTGTGTAACCTTGGTGAGGGAAGGTGTTATTCGGGGGCCTATGTGTGACTACCTGGTTTTGCCATGGCGTCACACTAGATGCTAATAGAGTACTAGATGCAGGAGGAGAACCATATGTATAAGTTGCATAGGAGCATTAAAGATGTAACAGGTTTCTTGCAATAAGAATGAGGTTACACAAAGAACAAAAAGAGGGGTATATGTATAAGGAATCTGATAGCTTGCAGCAGGAGTGCAAATACACACAGAAACAGCAGAGAGCTGTATATAAAATTTTGCATATTGCTGCAGGACTGCAGTTACACAGAGGATAATTCAGGCAAATTATCAGGTATCTTGACAGTAGAGATGGAAGGGTGGACAACACTGAGGATAAATAGCTGAGAAGTAGTTTTGGGCGAGCATGTGTACCACAGCTTGATATTCGATCGAGCATAGAGGTGCTTGGGCACGCTCAATACTCAATCAATTATCTTTGGTGTTAGTGTGCCATGCTTGAGTCCCTGATGTGCTCCACTGATGGGTCCTCTGTATGTTCCACCCGCAGGTCCTGGCGCTGCACTGCACAGCATCTCAGGTCCTTATGCCGGTCAGAAGCAATCAATATCACTGGATTTGGTGAGTGTGTGTGTGTGCAGTCTCATGTGTGTGTGATTTGATGTGTGAGGGTGTGCATTCCGCCACTTGTTCTTGATGACATCCACTGCTCCCTGTTGGCATCTGGTGAGTATGATTGCTGGGTCTTCTCTCTTCTTATTTCTTTTGGGGGGTGGCTGCTTTCTATAGTAAAGTGTCTTGGAGTATGCTTTAATTTTTTTAGCTGCATGGACACTTCATTATTGAATCGCGACTAGGGCTTATTTTCATAGTAGATCTTATATTTAAGCCTTGCTGAAAACTCCTGCTTGGGCTTATTTTCGGGGTAAGGCTTATTTTTGCGGGAACACAGTAAAATGTTTTTTTTTTTATTCACTAATAATACTGCTGTTAACTGTATTTATTGTGGGGCAAGCTGGTAGTGAAGGGATAGTGTATTAGAGGCATCTAGGCAGAGATAATAGCCTTACAGTCCTTGCTGCTACAGGAGAAAAACAAAAGTCCTTTTTAGGGCCAATTGTAATCTATTCTATTCTCTAATAATACTGCTCTTAGCTGCATTTAGTGTAGAGCTAGCTGCTGGGTAAGGAATAGTGTATTTGAGGCATCTAGGCATGGATTATTGCCTTACAGTCCTTGCTGCTGCAAGTAAAAAAAAAATCTATTTTACTCTTTAATAATACGGCTCTTAGCTGCATTTAGCATATGGAGAGCTGCTGGAGAAGGGATAGTGTATTAGGGGGATCTAAGCAAGGATTATGGCCTTTCCGTTCTTGCTGATGCAATTTAAAAAATCTATTCTATTCTCTAATAATACTGCACTTAGCTGCATTTAGTGTAGGCAGAGCTGCTGGAGAAAGGATAGTGTATTAGAAGCATCTAGTCAGGGATTATAGCCTTACAGCACTTGCTCCAGCAACTTATAAAATGTTTTCAATTTTCTAATAACAGTGCTGTTATCTGCATTTAGTATAAGGATTGCTGCTGGAAAAGGGATAGTGAATTAGTGCCATCTAGGCAGGGTTTAAAGCCTTACAGTACTTGCTGCTGCAGTGTTAAACCAAACGTCTTTTTCAGGGCTAAGTCTAATCTATTCTATTCTCTAATAAAACCATTCTCAGATTCATTTAGTGTAGAGAGAGTGGCAGGAGAATGGATAGTGTATTAGAGACATCTAGGCAAGGATTATAGACCTACATTCCATGCTGCTTAGATGTAAAAAATCTATTCTATTGTCTAATAATACTGCTCTTACCTACATTTTGTTTAGGACTACCTGCTGGAAAAAGGATAGTGTATTAGAGACATCAAGTCAGTGATTATAGGCTTACGTTCCTTGCTGCTGCAATGTAAAACCAAACGTCCTTTTCAGGGCTAAGTGTAATCTATTCTATTCTCTAAGAATACTGCTCTCAGCTGCATTTAGTTGAAGTAGATCTGCGGGGATGCTGTATTAAAGGCATCTAGGCAGGGATTATAGCCTTAAGGGGGTGTTACACGCAGCCATATCGCTAGTGATATCACTGGTGAAAGCACCCGCCCCCCGTCGTTTGTGCGTCACGGGCAAATTGCTCCCCGTGGCGCACAAAATCATTTGGAGCCATCACACGTACTTACCTGCTAAGCGACATCGCTGTTGTCGGCGAACCGCCTCCTTTCTAAGGGGGCGGTTCGTGCGGAGTCACAGCAGCGTCACTAAGCGACCGCCTAATAGAAGCGGTGCGGCGGAGATGAGCGGGACGTAACATCCCGCCCACCTCCTTCCTTCCACATTGCCGGCGGCCACATGTAAGCTGCAGTTCGTCATTCCTGGGGTGTCACACGTAGCGATGTGTGCTGCCTCGGGAACGACGAACAACCTTTTTAAAAAGGAACGACGTGTCAATGATGGACGATAAGGTGAGTATTTTCCATCGTTAACGGTCGTTCCTTGCTGTCACACGCAATGACATCGCTAACGATGCCGGATGTGTGTCACGGAATCCGTGACTCCGGCGATATATAGTTAGATCCGTCGTTGTGTGTAACGGGGCCTTTACAGTCCTTGGTGCTGCGACATAAAAAAAAATCTATTTTTCGGACTATAAGACGCACCGGACTATAAGACGCACCCTTGTTTTAGAGGAGGAAAAAATAGAAAAAAAATAAAATTAAAGTAAAAGAATGTGGTCATGACACACTATTATTTTACTGCTGACAGTGTTACTGAGGTAATAATATCCCCAAATTCTGACCTCGTATCCTCCATTCTGGGTACCTTCCAGGTATATATGGCCCCCATCGTGGAATATGTATGTTCCCCATCATTATATGTGTGATCCTCCAATCTGGTGTGTGTGTGTGTGTGTATATAGTTATAGTGTGTGTGTGCGTGGGTGTGTGGGTGTGTGTGTGTGTGTATATATATAGTTATATAGTGTGTGTGTGTGTATATAGTTATATACTGTGTGTGTGTATATAGTTATGTAGTGTGTGTGTTTGTGTGTGTGTGTGTATATAGTTATATACTCTCTGTGTGTGTGTGTGTATGTGTGTGTGTAAATATATATATATGATCCAACCCCATCCAGGTGTACAGTAATGCCTATACTATATTATTTATTGCCTTACTTTTACTGATGTGATGCTCACCATGCTTCAGTTTGGTCCTGGCACTAGAAACAAAGTCTCCCATATCTCAAGGACCTGCAGTGGTGTAATGAGGAGGCAGGGCACTGTGCTGTTCTGTGCTGCTCTGGCCCACCCCTCTTCATTACATCACTGCAGGTCCTTGTCAGCTACGGGAGACTGTGTCTAGTGCAGAGGCAGGAGCAAAGTGAAAGTAATTTGAGCCCTCAGCACAGAGACTGCGGCTGTGCTGTGAAGGTATGCCGTGCTCTGGCCCGAACACTGCAGTGATCTGCACTTCCCCCGGGCCAGACATGACTGCAGCGACTCCTTGCTCCTGCCTCCTAAACAGCGGACACACAGTCTCCCCAGCCGCTGCAGGAAGCTGGCATCTGGAGCTCCCACGTGTGTCCGCTGTTTACATTAAACAAGTATTCATTAGCTGCTCCTCACACCCGCTGACTGCAGAGAGAGGTGACCGGGGAGCAGCTAATGAATATTCGTTTACTTTAAGCAGCGGGCACACGTGGTTTCTCCAGCCGCTGGCATCCTGCAGCAGCGACCCTCCCTGCCTCCTGTGATCCCACTGCATAGTGCTGACTCCCCACAGCTCCCTACCCCGCAGCTTCAGACCATAAGACGCACCCCACACTTTCCTCCCACATTTTGAGGAAAAAAAGTGCGTCTTATGGTCCGAAAAATACGGTATTCTATTCTCTAATAATACTGCTCTTAACTGCATTTAATATAGGGAGAAGGGTTAGTGCATTAAAGGCATCTGGGCACAAATTATAGCCTTATAGTCCTTGCTGCTACAGCGTAAAACCAAAAGTCCTTTTCAGGTCTACATGTTTTCTGTTCTAGTCCCGATTATTACCACTCCTAGGTGCATACCTAATTTAAAATGTGCAAGGCATGTGGTAAAGGACAGGGAAGTCAACCTCACCCTGATGGTGGTGCACACATAAGCCATGGCCGTGGGCCAGAGCAAATTGTGCTTGCTGCGGGAGCTGAAGAAACATACTCATCATCTAGGCCCAACAAAAATTGTATCAACTCATGGTATAAGAGGCAATATCCATGATTAGGGTATCGTGCCTGGAGACTCCGAACCAGCTCTCAGGTAATTATGCAACAAATGTAGACAAAAAAGCATCCTCAAAAAATGTGTAGTAATTACTTAAAACTTCACCTTTATAAGAAAGTTAAAATTAGGTGCAAAATATAAAAACAAGTAGCATAGACAGGTAAAAACAGTTTACATATTTAGAGCACAAATGCTTTTAATCATTGTGTTATCATCCAGCTCAACATTTATAGAATATGTGAGTGGAATACACCCATGATTAAAAGACGTGGAATATACAAAAAATTAAAGCAAATCATTTAACCCTTTATACATTTATATATATACACACAGAAAGAAGACATAATTCATATATAGAAAAAAAAACTAAATAAAATATAAGTAGAAAAATAAAAACAAAATGTAACAGTTCATAGAGGAATAAACCAAATTTAACTGTAAACCAGATTGAGTTTTAAGAGTTGTTCTGCAATTTAATCTAATTTCTATGTGTTAAACATTGAGTGTTCACCCAGACTATGGTTGAATCAAAAGCTGCAACATAAAATATGAAGCAGTTCTTCAAATCTTTCTCATGGTATTGTTTATAAATTATTACTAGTGAATCCCCAATAGAGAGCTAGTGGAAACACAGGGAGTTACATAGAAACAATGATAGCCCCCATATGTGTGACTCAATACGTAGTATTCTTTTGGAAATTTGTATGTATAAATTGTATAAGAATGAACATAATACAAAATTCAAATGTGTCATAATAGTTATATGGGGATATGTATAGAACAAATGAGGATAAATATTGTACAGGATCCAAAATTAGCCCAACAATAGAAATATGCACGAGTGCAAATTTAATAAAATAAAACTGGTTGAATTAGCAAAAACCGTAATGCAAATGCATGGTATAGATCTGCATATCAGAGATAGTATCACTCATTTAGATTTATGACATTTGATATAAATATAGATGGTCTGTCTTATAATTAAGGCCCCGATGGTATCTAGTTAATAATTTTAAAATGCAAAATGCTTCTCATTTAAGAAGCAACTTATTCTAACCTCCTCCCCTTATTGTGCGCTTGACTTTGTCTATACCTGTGATGGTAAGGGATGCGGTATTACCCTGATGCTTATAGAGAAAACGACTGGATAAACCTGACATAGATCTTGTAAATTTGAACGAATTGGGGACGTAATAGCAGACATAATCTGCTATCCGTGCTTTAATTTTAAATTGGGGGGAATCTGCTACTGATGCTCTAATGGGGGGTAGTGTCCCCAAATTCTGTACTAATGTCCCCCATCCTGGTATATATGTTCCCCATTATTGTCCCATCTTGGATTACAGTGAATGAAATAATTAGTTGATCCCTTGCTGATTTTGTATGTTTGGCCACTGACAAAGACATGAACAGTCTATAATTTTAAGGGTAGGTTAATTTTGGTAGGGGATCAAATACTTATTTCTCTTTACAAAGTGCAAATAAATTTATATATTTTATACAATGTGATTTTCTGGTTTTTATTTTTGCACATTCTATATCACACTGTTAAAATCAACCTACCTTTAAAATTATAGACTGTTCATGTCTTTGTCAGTGGGTAAACTTTCAAAATCAGCAACGGATCAAAAAATTATTTCCGATTCCTGTGTGGGGGAGTGGGCCCTGTGCGTCATTCACTTTCGGTAATCTACGCGATGTTGTCCTCCCCCCTGATCAGCCTCCTCCTTCTTTCATCCTACAATGGGAACGGGACCTTGGTATTGCCTTGTCTCCTGACCAGAGGGAGCGGGTGTTTTCACTAGCACACAGTTCATCCATTAGCTCTAGGTTCCAGAAGGCCAGCTACAAATCGCTCTCTAGATGGTATACGGTGCCAACCAAGGTGCACACCATATTTCCGTCAGCAGACCCCACTTGCTGGAGGTGTGGTAGGGAGGAAGGCACATTGCTTCATGTGTTTTGGGAGTATGAGGCGATCCAGCTGTTCTGGTCGGGAGTATCCGATATTGTTCGGAAGGTGTCCAGAACTACTGAGGAATTGGGACTGGCGGCCTTCCTGCTTCATCACTGTGGGACCCCTTTAAAAACCTACAGATCCTCACTGAGGAAGTTCCTTATAATGGCTGCTAGGTCATGCATTCCTGAGAGATGGAAAAGTCAAGCACCACCTACTGTCGCACAGTGGATTGCCAGATCCAATGAAGTCATGCACATGGAGGACCTGACCTCTTCTGTGCATGACTCCTACACAAAATTCTGGACCACTTGGAGAGAGTGGATGGACTTCCAACAAACAGTGGAGTACCGAGACCTGGTGGGGGATTGTGCAGGGTTCCATGGTGAGGCGTTATTGTAGGTCTGGAGTGGCGCTTGGCTTGGGTTCGGAGAGACGGTGTGTTGCCTTGCCTTGTTTACCCTACCTCTCCCCCCCCTCCCTTTCTTCTATACTCCCTGTTCTGGTCTTTTCTTCTTCCTTTTTCTTTTTTCTTTCTCTTCTGATCTGCTTTAGGCTATCACGTCTGATAGTCTGTTTAAATTCTAGTTGCCTTTCTATTAGGTCTATTGTCTACCTTGTTTTTATTTCAATATTTTCAATATTTGGAGTCTTACACTCATCTTGATGTAGTTTAGCCGTTAGGCCCTTGGATTGTTTATTATGTTTATGTTGATTCCAACTAATCTAAATAAATAAAGAATTAAAAAAGAAAAAAAAATGATTTCCTTCGCTGTACCTGATCCTCATCTTTCTGTATATGTCCTCACCCTGGTATGTATTGCCATCATCCTGGGCCCATCCTGGTATATAAGTCCATCATCCTGGTATATATTGCCCATCCTGATATACTGTATATGGCCCTCATCCTGGACCCATCATGGTATATACAGTGACAATCAAAAGGGTAACAATGTTTTGAAATTTTGACTTTCAGGTCTTAATATCTCATAATGCACTATAGCTTAAATGTGAGACTACCTTAATTTTAAATACAATTAATTTAGCTATCTCATACATAAATTTGACTTGCAACAATTTAGTATATAATTAGTTATGCAGATTCTAGAGATGTCACTCCATTGTTGCTATTTTGCTCCTTAACCCCTTAACGACCGCCGATACGCCTTTTAACGGCGACAAATTAGGGTACTTCTTGCAAACCGCCGCTTTTTAATGGCGGTCGGAAAAAAGGGTCTAGCGCCTCCCAGAGTCAGAAAATTTCCGGGGTCTCAGCTGCTGGGGGTAGCTGAGACCCTGGAGATCATGATTCTGGCTGGTTTTTCCGGTCCCCGCTCACCTGATGACCGGTATACACCGTATACCTATGATCAGGTTACAGTAAATGACAGCGCCGGTAAAAAATCATTTATCTCCCATCTGGCATAAACAAACATGTCAGATGGGAGATAAATCTCTTTCCCGGTTCCCTCCGGTCCCCTCGGTATCCCCAAAGTGCCCCCTCCGACCCCCAACCCCCTCCCGAAAATCCAAGATGGCCGCGCGCACCGGCGAGCACAGCAGCGCGCCGGCCGCATTTACACTGTTCCTATGGTTTCTGTCGTATCTGCCATAACACATGCGACAGAAACCTGCTCCCCAGGCCCTGCCGGGTCCCCCCCTATCCCCACCCCGGTGTTCCCCGGTGTCATACATACCTGTCGGAGCGCTGATCCCCCGCGGCCCCCTCCTCCGGCTCCTTCTCAACAGACGCCGGTCACATGAGCAGAGCAGCTGACAGCTTCCTGTGTTGTGAGACGCTGGCTGCTGCTGCTGCTCGGCACACTGCAGCTGTGACCCAGGGAGGGTGGGTGAAGATTCTTTGCACCCACTCTCCTCAAATGGAGGGTCTGCCCTCCTAGAAAATGGGGGATACGTTCCCTGAACGTGTCCCCCATATTCTAGAAGGTCCAGAGTCGACGTGGGACGTCCAAATGGATTACAGTGGATTTTTTTTTTCTTTTCTTTTCAATAAATTGGTCAATCAGGGAATGTTTTGGGGAGTGTTTTTTCAAATAAATTTTTTTTTGTTGTCAATTTTTTATTTTATTACTGTCAATTAGTTATGTCGGGTATCTGATAGACGCCGTGACATCACTAATTGCTGGGCTTGATGCCAGGTGACATTACACATCTGGTATCAACCCCATTTATTACCCCGTTTGCCAACGCACCAGGGCGCGGGATGAGCTGGGGCGAAGCGCCAGAATTGGCGCATCTAATGGATGCGCCACTTCTGGGGCGGCTGCGGCCTGCTATTTTTAGGCTGGGAAGAGTCCAATAACCATGGCTCTTACCACCCTGAGAATACCAGACCCCAGCTGTCAGCATCACCTTGGCTGGTGATCTAATTTGGGGGGACCCTATGTTTGTTTTTTTTTTTTAATTATTTATTTATAAATAATTAAAAAAAAAAAAACAGCTTGGGGAGCCCTCCAAATTGATCACCAGACAAGATGAAGCTGTCAGCTGTCGTTTGCAGGCTACTGCTGTCTGCTTTACCCTAGCTGGCTATCAAAAATAGGGGGGACCCCACGTCATTTATTTTAATTATTTTTTTTTTCTTTTTGGGCTAAATACAAGGCTAGGCATCCTTTAGTGCCACATGAAAGGCACTAAAGGGCGCCAGCTTAGAATATGCAGGGGGGTGGGACGTTATATATGTTTGACATCTATCCATTCATCCATTGTAGCATTTTAGGCTATGTGCCCACAATCAGGGTTTGCAGCGTTTTGGGCGCAGATTGTTTTCCCTGCGTCCATAACGCTGCGTTGTGCAGTAGAAGCACAGTTGAAGGATTTTTAGAAATCCCGTGCCCACTGTGCTTCTTTTCTCCGCAGCATAAACCGACCTGTGGCGCAGCTTCCCGAGCCTCAGCATGTCAATTTATGCTGCGGAGATGAGTGTTCTCTGCAGGTAGCATAGAGCTCCACAGCAGCCTGAACCCAAATCGTGGGCATGGGCAGCTGCGTTCTCCCGTGGACAACACTCACATCTCTGCAGGAAGGCTGACACTGTGTACTAGACGCCGTGTCGCTGGATCATGGCCACATAGCCTAAAAGAGAGAAATTTGTTGCTACAGCAACATTTTTGTGTAGTACCTGTGGATTCAAAATGCTTACTATACTCCTTAATAAAATCCTTGAGGGGTCCAGTTTCCAAAATGGAGTCACTTGTGGGGGGTTTCTAATGTATAGGTACCCAACAGGCCCTGCTAATGTGACAGGGTGCGCGCAATTTATTTCAACTTTTCCAAAATTCAAATGGTGCTCCTTCCATTCCAAGCCCTGCCATATATCCAAAGAGAGGTTTTTGGCCACATATGGGGTATCCCTGCGATCACAAGAAATTGGATAACAACCTGTGGGGTCCACGTTTTGTTGTTGCCTCTTGAAAAAGTGAGAAATGTGATGCTAAAGAAACATTTTTGTGAAAAAAATGAAAATTTTCAATATGGCAACCTAAGCTTATCAAATTCTGTGAAGTATTCGTGGATTCAAAATGTTCAATATACACCTAGATAAAAGCCTTGAGGTTTCTTGATTCCAGAATGGGGTCACTTGTGGGGGGCCTCCACTGTTTAGGCACTTTAGGGGCTTTCCAAATGCGACATAGCGTCCACTAATTATTCCAGCCAAATGTTCAGTCAAATTGCACTCCTTCCCTTCCAAGACCTGCCGTGTGCCCAAACAGTTGATTTCCACCACATATAAGATATCACCAAACTCAGGAGAAATTGCAGAATACATTTCATGGTGAATTTTTTCCTGTTACCCTTGTGAAAAAAAAAGCTACCTGGTTGAAGTAACAATTTTGTGGTAAAATTTTATTTTTTTATTTTCATGGCTCAACGTTATAAACTTCTGTGAAGCACCTGGGGGTTCAGGGTACTCACCAAACATCTAGATAAATTCCTTGAGAGGCCTAGTTTAGAATATGGGGTCACTTGTGGTGGTTTTTTGCTGTTTACGTACCTTAGGGGTCCTCCAAATGCAACATGGTGCCCGCAATCTTTTTCAGCCAAATTTCCTTTCCAAAATTCAAATATTGCTCCTTTCGTTCCAAGCCCTCCCATTTGTCCAAACAAAGGTTTCAGACCACATGTGAGGTATGACCGCGCTCATAAAAAAGTGGGTAACAAACATTTGGGTCAAATTTTTGGAATTACCTCTTGAAAAAGTGAGAGAATTGATGCTAAAGCAACATTTTTGAGAAAAAAATTACAATTTTCAATATGACAAAGTAACGTTATCAAAATCTGTGAAGTACCTGTGGGTTCAAAATGCTCAGTATACCCCTCGATAGAAGCCTTAAGGGGTCTAGTTTCCAAAATGGGGTCACTTGAGGGGGGTTCCTGCTGTTTAGGTACCTTAGGGGATCTGTAAAAGCAACATGGTGCCCACAATCTGTTTCAGCCAACTTTGCTTTCCAAAATTCAAATATTGCTCCTTTCATTCTGAGCTCTCCCATTTACCCAAACAAAGGTTTCTGACCACATGTGGGGTATCGGCGCGCTCATAAGAAAGTGGGTAACAAAGTGTGAGGTCCAATTTTTGGTGTTACCTCTTGAAAAAGTAAGAAAATTAGTGCTAAAGTAACATTTTTAGGTAAAATGTTAATTTTTATTTTTTTCATTCCATATTACTTTAGTTCCTGTGAAGCACCTATAGGGTTAATAAACTTCTTGAATGTGGTTTTGAGTACCTTGAGGGGTGCAGGTTTTAGAATGGTGTCACTTTTGGGTATTTTCTGTCACCCAGGCCTCTCAAAGTCCCATCAAATGGGATGTGGTCCCTAAAAAATTGGTTTTGTAAATTTTGTTGAAAAAATGGGAAATTGCTGATGAACTTTGAACCCTTCTAACTTCCTAACCCCAAAAAATTTTGTTTCAAAAATTGCGCTGATCTAAAGTAGACAAGTGGGAAATGTTATTTATTAACTATTTTGTGTGACATAACTCTCCGGTTTATGGGCATAAAAATTAAAAGTTTGAAACTTGCAAAATATTTAATTTTTTTGTCAAATTTCAGATTTTTTCACAAATAAAATAAAAAAAATCATCCTAAATTTACCTCTAACATGAAGCCCAATATGTCATGAAAAAACAATCTCAGAATCACCGGGATCCATTGAAGCGTTCCAGAGTTATAACCTTATAAAGTGACACTGGTCAAAATTGCAAAAAATGGCCTGGGCATTAAGTACAAATCTGGCTTCGTCCTTAAGGGGTTAAAATCTAAATTTTAATTTTTATTATTTTGGTAGTATTTTGTAAATCCACCTTTGGCTTTCAGCACTACCTTAATCCTTCTGGCAATACTCTCAATGAGATTCAAGCAAGTCTCGACTAAAAGCTAATCTCAGGTCTCTTCTACACATTCCCAATGTTGGTGCACACTGGTCGACTCGGGTATATATAAAGCCTTTTCTTCAGCTCTACCCACAAGTGATCGATTGGGTTGTGGTCTGGGGACTGTGAGGGCCAATTGAGCAACTAAACTTCATTGTCATTGATCCATTTCTTTGCCAATCTTGACCTATGTTTCTGGTCGTCATTCTACTGGAACACTATGTCGCCCTTTTCATACCCATAGCACTGAATTATATGAAGTAACTCTTCTTGTAGGATACTCACATATACCACAGCATTGAGACCACCATCCATCCTAGCCAATGCCTTTAGCTGTGAAACAACCCCATATCATCAGGATTCCTCCACCGAACTTGACAGTTCCTTCAATTTCTAGATCCATTAGCCTCTTTTTCCCTTGTTTCTTCCAGACATGTTTGCACCCATCAGAGCTTAGTCTTTTGACTTTTGCCTCATTGCTCCAAATCACCAGTTTCCAATCTTCTACTGTCCAATTTTTGTACTTTTTTGCAAACTGATGCTTTTTATGATGATATTGAAGTTGCGGCTTCTCCAACATTTTTCGGGCCACTATTCCAGACTTCTGTAACATGTATCCCACGGTGCTTGTGTCGCGGTCGGAGGGGACGCGCTCGCCATGCTCGGGTCCGCGGCTGCTGCTGCTGCTCGGTGGCTCGAGCGGTGGGCCGGACACGGGGACTCGAGCAGCGCTCCTCGTCCTCGAGTGAAAAGGGGGTGGTTTGTTTAGGGAGATAGTTCGTGACGCCACCCAAGGGTCGTGGTGATTAGCACCACTGCTGGTGGTGACGGGGATCCCGGGAAGGATGGTAGGGAGCAGCTAGGATGTTTTCCCCTCCGTGGGTAGGGGTTGGTGATCCCGGGGCCCGGTGGTGATACGGGGAGGCTGGATGGCTGGGATGCAGGGTTGCAGGGGCAGCGCGGCGCAGTGCCGGATGGCACTGGTGTACTCACTCAGGCAGTCAATGACAGAGTCTCTGGTAAACCAAATGGCTGGATGGATGGGTCCCGCTGCCGGCTGCAGTGTTGTGCTCTCCCCGGACGACTGATGGTGGCTGTCTTTCCCTGCACCTGTTAGAATGTTTTGACTCCTGTGGTTGCCCACCGGTAGTCCGCTCCCCGGCGTATAGGTGCCGTAGGAGCCCGTTTTGCCCGCAGGTGCTGGCCCTTGGATCTCTAGCCTGTGGCGGTGGCTCTATATCCTCTCAGTGGGGACTGTTGCCTTCTGTTGGGTCTTGGTTGTTGGGAAACCCCTGGGGTTCCTGTCACACTCGGATTTGACTATTGTCAGCGGCTCCAAGCCTGGTCGGGGTCCAATGGCCCTGCCTGTGTGCTTAGCTTCACTCTGCTCCCCGGTTCGATACCGGCGGGCCAACGCCCGACCCCGGTCCTACGGCTCTGCAGAGATTCACTAACTCCTGCAGACGGCCACCACCGTCTGCCAACCTTGCTGTTTGTGTCTGGGCCCCTACCCAGACACCGACAGTTTCTGACCTCTCACTTTCACCTCCAAAACTAATCTGTCTGTTTTCCCCGCCTCCAGACGTGTGAACTCCTCGGTGGGTGGGGCCAACCGCCTGGCCTCCGCCCCACCTGGTGTGGACATCAGACCCTGGAGGGAGGCAACAAGGGTTTTTGTCTGACTGTTGTAACTGTTTAAGGGAGGGGGTGTGTATGGTGTTATATCTGTGACTACCTGGCTAGTCCAGGGTGTCACACTTGCATGGATGTTTGTGATCTCACTATTGTGAAGCATTTGAGCCACTTCCACTGCCATATTTATTGCGCCAGAACTATTAGATCTTGTAATGAGCCTACTTTTTGATGCTGATATTTTGCAAGGATGTCCACCTCTTGGCTTTTGAATGGATGGACCAACTTCATTTCATATTCTTCCAACTGTCATGCCACTCACATGATGCAGTTTAGCAATTTTTTGGCAGACAGATCGCCATTGATGAGCTGGATGTTGCTCTTTCTCTTTTCTTGTGAAATCTTCTCCATGGTTGCTCCTCCATTCACACTAGTGACTTTTACAAGGGAATCAACCTAATAATACACTGAGCTATTAGGGAATGTGAGAACAGGTTGTAATTTATGGTATACAGGAAGAAAAATATTTTTCAAACACCAGGAACAAAACAGTAACAATGGAGGGACAGAACAAGAATGTGCATAACTAATGATATGCTAAATTGATGAAAGTCAAATTTAAGCATGAAATAACCAAGATAATTGTAAAAAAATAAGGTAGTAGTGGATGGTGGGATATGGAGCTTTAAAGTCAAAAGTTCAAAACATTTCTACCCATTTGCTTGTCACTGTGTGTTCCTCACTCTGCCATATATGGCCCTATCCTGGTGCATATGGCCATTATCCTGGGCCCATCTTAGTAAATATAGCCTCATACTTGTATATATGGCCCCATTCTGGTATATATGGCCCCATCCTGGTACGTGGCCCTCATCATGGTTCTACCCTGGTACATAAGGTCCTTATCATGAGTGACCCCAGCCTGGTACATACAGCCTACACTATGGACCCATCCAAGTACATATGGGCCTAATTCTGGTCCCACCCTGGTATATATGGCCCGATCCTAGTACATGGCCCTCATCGTGGCCACATCTTGGTACATATGGCCTTCATCATGGCCACATCCTGGTACATATGGCCCTCATTAAGACACCATCCTGGTACATATGGCCCTCATCATTCTCCTCCCTGGTATATATGGCCCTCGTCCTGAACCCATTTTGGTATATATGGTGCCACCCTGGTGTATATGGCCGCATCCTGGTACGTGGCCCTCATCATGGCCTAATCTTGGTACATATGGTTCTCATCATAACCCCATCCTGGTATATAGCTCTCATCATGGCTACATATGGCCTTCATCATGGCCATAACCTGGTACATATGGCCCTTAGCATGGTCCCAACCAGGTATATACGATCCCAATCATGCCACACACATTAAAAAAATAAAGAATTCTACTCACTTTCCCTCCACTCCCTTGCTCCTCCTCTGATGCCGGCAACTGACTTTAGAGTGTAAACGGCACAGCGCATGACATCAATACTATACACACCAACTTACACCAGCATCAGCTGCCGTTATATTCACTGCTCCACATGTTAATCCGCAGGAAGTCAGTGGCTGGGTGATCACATGTCGTTATTAATGAAAAGGCATATACACTGGTCACTAGTCTCATAATCACATCCATCTCTCGATGTCGCTTCAGTATATGGACGGCAGTGGATAGCATTATGGGTGTGGAGAGCAGTGAATATTTAGTTCCTTAAACAGTGGGCACACATATTACCATGCTCCATTTCCCAATCGAAAAAGGGTATAAAGCTCATGTTTTTTTTTTTCCTGGTCCTCTTCCTCCTCCTTTTCCTATATAATATTATTATTATTATTATTATTATTTATTTATAGAGCACCATTAATTCCATGGTGCTGTACATGAGAAGGGGGTTACATACAAAATACGTATACAAGTTACAGTAGACAGACTAGTACAGAGGGAAGAGGGCCCTACCCTTGCGGGCTTACATTCTATAGGATTATGGGGAGGAGACAATAGGTGGGGTGTAGGTCAGGCGGCAGCTCCGCACGGTGGTCGTGCGGCAGCTCCGCACGGTGGTCGGGCGGCAGCTCCGCACGGTGGTCGGGCGGCAGCTCCGCACGGTGGTCGGGCGGCAGCTCCGCACGGTGGTCGGGCGGCAGCTCCGCACGGTGGTCGGGCGGCAGCTCCGCACGGTGGTCGGGCGGCAGCTCCGCACGGTGGTCGGGCGGCAGCGAGTTCATTGTAGATTGTAGGCATTTCGGAACAGGTGCGTTTTCAGGTTCCGTTTGAAGTTTGCAAGGGTAGGGGATAGTCTGACGTGTTGAGGCAGCGAGTTCCAGGAGACTGGGGATGCTCGGGAGAAGTCTTGGAGTCGGTTGTGTGAGGAGCGAATGAGAGAGGAGGAGAGGAGGAGATCTTGGGAGGACCGGAGGTGACGTGTTGGAGTGTAGTGGGAGAGTAGTTCGGAGATGTACGGAGGGGAAAGATTATGCACAGCTTTGTAGGTCAGTGTTAGAAGTTTGAATTGGATACGGTGGAAGATTGGAAGCCAGTGGAGGGACATGCAGAGAGGAGAAGCGGGGTGGTATTGAGGAGAGAGGTGGATAAGTCGGGCAGCAGAGTTAAGGATGGACTGGAGAGGGGCAAGCGTGTTGGCAGGGAGGCCACAGAGGAGGATGTTACAGTAGTCGAGGCGGGAGATTATGAGGGCATGCACTAGCATTTTAGTTGATTGCAAATTGAGGAAAGGGCGGATTCTGGAAATATTTTTGAGTTGAAGACGGCAGGAGGTGGTGAGGGATTGGATGTGTGGTATGAAGGATAAGGCAGAGTCAAAGGTCACTCCGAGGCAGCGAACTTTGGGTACTGGCGAGAGCGTGGTGTTATTTATTGTAATAGATAGATTAGGTGGAGAGTGTAGGTGAGACGGAGGAAAGATGATTAGTTCAGTTTTGGCCACATTGAGCTTTAGGAAGCGAGAGGAGAAGAAGGAGGATATAGCAGATAGACATTTCGGGATTTTGGACAGCAGAGATGTGGCATCTGGGCCAGAGAGGTAGATCTGGGTGTCTGGGTGTAGTCAATAATATCAATAGGGCAATCATGCAGCCCTCATTCCAAATTTTTTGAGGACCATAAGCGGGCCCTCACTAATAAAATGTAAAGGGCCATCAGGCGGCCATTACTGATAATTTTTAGAGGACCAGCAGCCAGCCCTCAACAAAAAACTATTTTTCAGGGCTATATATTTTATTTTCAAAAATAAAAACATACAGTTTGCAGGCAGGAGCACAGGAAACTTGCTTATCCATGAGACCTATCTTCCTGTCCCACTTTGCAGGGGATGGAGACCACACTTTTACAGCCATAAAAGTGTGAACAGGTGTTTGTTTAGATGGCAGAGATTGCTTCCAGTCTGATTTCCAGCAACACCCTGTCTACCACATGGTCCAGTCTCAGTAGCTAAGAGTCTGGACCACAAAATCCTCAATCTGATCCTCCTTCCTCCCACAATGCTGAGTCCAAAAGACAACTGATCCCACACTCAGACACTTCAAGGAGCAAGTCTACATTTCCATTAATTGACTCCGGCCTATCACCATACACGATTCAAGAGGGACATTAGGAGATCCTGTCTAGTGATGCCCAAATATATGAACAGCTATGGTCAGGAGAAAACTAAGGTGTGGAGGGAATGTGGTGCCCCTGAGGCTTCAGTCGCCACAGGGTACTGCACCTCCCTTAAGGTGCAGTACTTAACCGAGATCCGGAGGAGGTCAGTACCGGTTCCACTTACACAACTCAAACACACAACCAGGTTGCCCTCCCCACTAAGGACCAAGCTAGGGTTGGGTTTTTAAGAGACACTAATTAAAGATTGTACATCTGGAACTCCAATGATGTGAGGTGCAACACTCAAAAACATATAACTATACAATAAGGTAAAGATTTCCACACTAGTCACAATGTATGGGGAAATAATGAAAAGCAGAGCTGCTATGGGACTACTAGAATGAAAAATACAATAAACTATCTGAAAAATTAAAAAAACTTGAAAATGGAATATGCATAACTGCCATGAATAATAGGAATACAAGAGATGTTTAGCCATTGTATTGATCAATGCAATAGAGCCCCAAAACTACGCCAAGGTCATCTCTATTTTTGGGGTCCCTAACTTATGTGTAACCTCACCTGCAGTTAAAAAATTGCTCTGTATGGGAAACAAAGGACCAAGCTATATATATGAATGAAACACATGGCTATGGGTGGGGCAGTGTTCTCAGACAGAAATACGTAATTACTTACCGGTAATGTGTTTTTTCTGAACCCATGACAGCACCACGAGAGACGGCAGATCCCCTCTCTCGTGGTGCTGTCATGGGTGCTGGAAAAAAGTGCATACTAATTGAAGAATGTACCTTGTGCTACATGTGTAATGGTAAATATAACAGAATAGAGCAGAATACAGGACCATTATTTTTTATCAAAGGGCTAAACCCACTAGAAACATGATATAAAACAAGAGAGAAAATTTGGGAATCATAGCCCAAAATGAATTTTCAATTATTACACTAGTATCTTTGCAAAAATATAAAAATATTTATTATTTCAAATCTTACATTATAACAAGATACACATTATTTCAAAATATTATTTATACAAATAACATATAATTACAAGTAGATAGGAGGATACCTGACAAAAATATCACAGCGGTCCAGTATCCAGCATGGGGATAAGAATTAAAGGTCCAAACCAAAAGTTCTAGATTGTACAGTCAGGTGAATAGACCACCAAGCATTATTTAAGAATAACACCAGCCATTAGAATACAATTTTGACTATATATAAGGTGACAATAATGGTCAGTGGGCTTTCCTGATAATGAATCTATAAATAAGGAGTGAACTTCTGAACTACCAGACAATTAGGAATTATAAACAGTCTATTCAATCAGCTGTTTTCCATCTAAAGCTGAGTCCCATAATTAAATCTAAAGTACATTACTGGTAGTGCGCTTACCCATGCTGGAATGGATGCTAGAGTGGAGAACGTGCCCCGACGCGCACGTTTCGTTAGCTTCCTCGGGGGGCCGTGGTGTATTGTGTATATAATCATGAGCAGGTTTAAATACATACCCGCGATGTACGTGGCGGCGGCCGATTGGACGCAGGAGGGGCGTGATCCTAGCATAGGTGCGCGTCGTTAGGCATTCCCGGAAAAGACGCGGGTGTTTACTGTGTCGTCACACAGACACCCGCGCCATGCCGTACGGAAGCCGGCAGACGCGGACATGCACAGACCGCACCGCGCATGCGTCCCGCCGTCACGGACATCCTACTAAACAGGAGAAGTAGAGACATCATTTACAACATATTGCATGCCAGGATACAATTTATCCACATTATGGGAACAATAGTTGAATCCAATTCATGCTTTCCCAGGGCACAGCACAATAATAGCATATAGCATCATAAATATATATCATCCCATATTTATGCTGCGCTACGAATATCATGGGGAAGCATGTTACATCTCATATCAGGATAACAACAACCGCCATTATCCATGTATCCCGTGAATGCAGCGCCAACCCTATCCTCTGATCGCCCATATATTTGAAATAAGATGTCATGGGCATAAAACATAGAATCATCCCATAGCAGATTGAAAAACATTCAAAGGGATATATGGCATCTGACAACAAATCATTTCATATAACCAACACAGATAATGAGATATACAACTAATAGTCCCAGGACAAAGAGAAAAATTTTTTTTTATATATATATTCTTCTCCCAAAAATATGGTTGTACAATTCTTCTCTTTGTCCGTCAACTGTGGAATTCCAAAAAATCTTGGCGCAAAGTGATGATCTCAATAACTCATTTGAAGCGATAATGCACTGCTACTAGATTCTCCAGTAAAAACCTGATGTAAAAGAAAGAAACCTAAAACATAACACACAAAACACATAGATTAAAATGAGACCATGGCAACCATATATACCAATTTACTATGCCTATTACTCCTACTAGTCAGAGGACGAAAAAAGATGGTGGATCATAGGAAAGGGGCAAACGACAGTTGTTCGTTCAATCCACCGGGTGACATAGTTCCTAGTGTAACTATCCACCTGCATTCAAGACGTGCAAGGGCCTGCTTGAAATTGCCGCCCCTTGCACCCAGGTGGAGCTTGTCGATGCCCCGTACCTTAAGAGAGGATGGGTCACAATCGTGGTATAATTTAAAATGTCGGGGAATGGTTTTGAGAGAGTCGAGATTGGCAACATCCCTCGCCGCTATGATGTCACGTACATGCTCACGTGTGCGTATACGCAGCTGTCTCGAAGTTAAACCCGTATATGCCAGATTACATCCACATCTAGCCAGATAGATTACGTGATCCGTGCTGCAAGAGATGTAATGCCTAATCTCATACTCTCTCTGACCATCAGCCGACATAAAAACAAAAGCCCTTTCAATGTTTTTGCATGACAGACAGGACCCACAGGGGAAACAACCTCGCTTCGGTTTCCCCACGTTGAAGGGAAGAGTGTTTCGATGAATATAATGACTGTGGACTAGGATATCTCTCAGATTTTTGCTCCTCCTTGCAGTCATAAGAGGTTGATCCGAGAGAATCCTGCCCAGTGAAGGTTCTGTTCGTAAAATAGACCAATGCTTAGCGAGAATGCGTCTTATTTCCCCCCACTGGTTGTTGTACGTAGATATAAATCTAATTGATGGATTACTAAATTTTTGAATCGTAGATGACGCTAGTAATTGGCTCCTGGGGGTGGATCTGGCCCGGGAGTGGCCTCGTTTTATATTTCGCAGACTATATCCTCTATTTCTAAACCGCTGGGAGAGGTCTCCTGCCCGGGCATCAAAAGTCTGGTCAGAGGAGCACACCCTTTTTAGTCTCAAAAACTGCCCTGTTGGAATAGCCCTAATGGTGGAGGGCAGATGAGATGATGTTGCATGTAATAAGCTATTCACTGATGTTTCTTTCCTAAAAATATCTGTTTGGATAGCTCCATCCGACTGAACAAGAATTCTGATGTCCAGGAAGTCCATAGATACACTGTCACTCCTGAAGGTCAGCCTGACATTTCGATCATTAGAGTTTAAATCAGAAAAGAAAGAATAAAGTTCAGGATCGGTTCCTCCCCAGATGATAAAAACATCATCAATGTAGCGCAACCAGTACTGCACATGGGAGGCGGCCCGAGCACCGCCACCGAAAATCTCTCTCTCCCAATATCCGAGAAAGAGATTTGCGTATGACGGTGCGCAGGCCGCACCCATCGCAGTACCCCGTTTCTGGAGGAAGAACCGATCCTTGAACAAAAAGAAATTATGTGTCAGGATGAACTCCAGGAGTTCCAGTATCAAGTTCTGCATGGACGTCTCCCAGCGGCTCTCTCGCAGGTAGAAACTAGTTGCTTCAAGGCCATCTCTATGTTGGATACATGAATATAATGCCTCCACATCTGCTGCCACCAAGATAGAACCCGGGTCTAAATATATACCGTCGATCCTCCTCAGGACGTCCGAAGTGTCTCTAACATAGGAGGGCAGCGTCTCAACCAAGGGGTGCAAATAATATTCAATAAACTTACAAACAGAGTCGCATAGCCCTCCTATGCCAGAGACAATGGGACGCCCTGGGGGACACCGGGGGTTCTTGTGTATCTTTGGCAGCAGATAAAAAGTAGGTGTCACTGGGAATTTGATGTGGAGGCCATCAAAAACCTTCTTTGTAATAACTCCCTGAGCCAAAGCAACCTCCAGGATACCAACTAATTCTAATGAAAATTTGTTCATAGGATTTTCAGTAAGGGGAATATAAGAATCACGATCTCGCAGTTGACGGAACGCTTCCCGCTCATACATCTGAGTAGGCCACACCACCACGTTCCCGCCTTTGTCCGCAGGCTTAATTACTATCCCTTCCATAGATTTTAATTGTTTCAGGGCCTCTCGATGTCTAACTGAAAGATTATGATATTGCCCAGTTCTATGGAGTTTTTTAAGATCGTCTGTTACCAATTTATTAAAGATCTCGACCTGTGGACATAAAGTCAAAGGAGGGAACGTAGTGGATTTAGGCAAGATGTTGGATGGAAATTTACCTATGGGGGTTGGTGTTGATTCCTCTTCCAGTGCCCTCAAGGTTTCTAGGACTTCACGATCCTGAGGTGTAAGATACTGGGATTCAAGGTCCCTCTTTGAATGCAGCTTGTGGAGAATCAGTTTCCTCGAAAACAAGTGCAGGTCTTTAATTACTGTAAAAGAGTCAAAATTAGAGTCGGGAGAAAAGGTAAGCCCCAAACACAAAACTTCAACCTGCTCTTTACTCAGCACAATATCGGAAAGATTAATTACCATGAGTTCATTTTTGCTTTTCTTGTCCAATGGTTGTGGCGGTGTTGACTTCCGTTTCTGGCTGGGGCCCTTCTCCCCTCGACCCTCTGTTCTTATTAAAGGATTGAATCTCTCTGCAAATTTATTGGTACGATTCGCCACAAGCTGCATATCTTCTGTTGAGGACACTGATGAAAAGGAATTGGATCGAGATCGTGTATTACGTCTCTTAAATCCACGACTCTGCCTCCACCTGTATACAAATCCATTTTTATAGTCAGATGCATCTCTCTGGTACTTTTTGGTTTTAACACCAATAATATCTTTTTCCCATTTAGAGAAGTTTCCCTCCAGATCTGTGTTAAGATTCGCCATTTTGTCTTCTGTTAAGACGGAACTCAATTTTTCCTGAATACCCTTAATCTCATCATCTAGTTTCTTCAAAGTATTAGAATTATGTTCAACTAGGAGGGTCATGTATGTCTTAGAACAATTGTTAGAGGCCTCTTCCCATCTTCTCCTAAAGGACTCATCCTCAACCTCAAAAGAGGGGCATAATTGGATACGTAAGCCTCGAGGAATGAGACCTTTCTCAATATATCGTTCCATGAACGTTTTGTTCCACCAAATTTTCGTCTTCTGATTAAGCAGAGACTTAAGTTGACTAATTGATTGTTCGGTTGCCATGGTTTCAGGTTTAAAATAAGTGTCAGGTCCCTCCTGAAAAACTTGGTCGATTTTGTGGAGCCATGCTTGTTCACGCGCTCCCAGATCCATCTGCCCCTTAGAAATTGCTGTGAGAATACACAGAAGGGAGACATAAATATAACAGAATAGAGCAGAATACAGGACCATTATTTTTTATCAAAGGGCTAAACCCACTAGAAACATGATATAAAACAAGAGAGAAAATTTGGGAATCATAGCCCAAAATGAATTTTCAATTATTACACTAGTATCTTTGCAAAAATATAAAAATATTTATTATTTCAAATCTTACATTATAACAAGATACACATTATTTCAAAATATTATTTATACAAATAACATATAATTACAAGTAGAGAGGAGGATACCTGACAAAAATATCACAGCGGTCCAGTATCCAGCATGGGGATAAGAATTAAAGGTCCAAACCAAAAGTTCTAGATTGTACAGTCAGGTGAATAGACCACCAAGCATTATTTAAGAATAACACCAGCCATTAGAATACAATTTTGACTATATATAAGGTGACAATAATGGTCAGTGGGCTTTCCTGATAATGAATCTATAAATAAGGAGTGAACTTCTGAACTACCAGACAATTAGGAATTATAAACAGTCTATTCAATCAGCTGTTTTCCATCTAAAGCTGAGTCCCATAATTAAATCTAAAGTACATTACTGGTAGTGCGCTTACCCATGCTGGAATGGATGCTAGAGTGGAGAACGTGCCCCGACGCGCACGTTTCGTTAGCTTCCTCGGGGGGCCGTGGTGTATTGTGTATATAATCATGAGCAGGTTTAAATACATACCCGCGATGTACGTGGCGGCGGCCGATTGGACGCAGGAGGGGCGTGATCCTAGCATAGGTGCGCGTCGTTAGGCATTCCCGGAAATGACGCGGGTGTTTACTGTGTCGTCACACAGACACCCGCGCCATGCCGTACGGAAGCCGGCAGACGCGGACATGCACAGACCGCACCGCGCATGCGTCCCGCCGTCACGGACATCCTACTAAACAGGAGAAGTAGAGACATCATTTACAACATATTGCATGCCAGGATACAATTTATCCACATTATGGGAACAATAGTTGAATCCAATTCATGCTTTCCCAGGGCACAGCACAATAATAGCATATAGCATCATAAATATATATCATCCCATATTTATGCTGCGCTACGAATATCATGGGGAAGCATGTTACATCTCATATCAGGATAACAACAACCGCCATTATCCATGTATCCCGTGAATGCAGCGCCAACCCTATCCTCTGATCGCCCATATATTTGAAATAATCTGTACAATCTAGAACTTTTGGTTTGGACCTTTAATTCTTATCCCCATGCTGGATACTGGACCGCTGTGATATTTTTGTCAGGTATCCTCCTATCTACTTGTAATTATATGTTATTTGTATAAATAATATTTTGAAATAATGTGTATCTTGTTATAATGTAAGATTTGAAATAATAAATATTTTTATATTTTTGCAAAGATACTAGTGTAATAATTGAAAATTCATTTTGGGCTATGATTCCCAAATTTTCTCTCTTGTTTTATATCATGTGTAATGGTAAGTAGTGTATCGAGAGGTCGCTGAAGATGAAACACAATTACCAACAAGTCAACAAGTCAGTAAAAGGACTAGAGTGCGGAAGTGTAAAACAAGGGGGTAGACGATGAAGTCACTTACCCAACCTGGCAAGATGCCATGCAAAGCAAGGACAGCAGTGTAAAGGTGACGAGATCAGCAGTACTGCAACTGACAGGAAGAGGCAGTGGGGTGGCCAGAGGAAGTGTTATGTTCTTACAACAACGTACAAAGGAGTAAGGGTAATACACTACAAACTGCAACTGACCCTGCCGGTTCCCTTACTGACTAGAGATTCCAACCCTGCAGTCCATACTGTTTCCTGTTGGAGTTGAAATTGCCCTGACCACATACTAAACAATGGCAACTCGGGCTAATGCCACCTGATCCTCCGTGAAGGACTTCACGTTCTTCTTAGGAAGTCAGAAGGCAGTACAAAGCACAAATTACCTACAGAAGGGAAGGTGTGCTGAAAAAGAAAGTGATACCAGATTAAGTAGGACAAACAATAAATACAAAGTAACAAAGGTCAATATTATTAAAGAATATTCCATTCGCTGACAACAAACATAAGATAGTTGCAGAGTGGAAAACAAAAACAGCAGAGAGATATATCCTAGCTGATTTTCCACTGTCTGGCAGAAACTAACAGCAATATGACTGGACTTCAAAAAGAGAACATCCTCAGCAGGAAATACCAGCAGGAATAACATACTTAAAGTCGCACCCAAAATGTGATTAAATTAATACACCTGTTACCCTAATAAAACCAAAGCAGTGATAACAGACACTAAACACGCAAAGTAAAGGTGAATCTACTCTGGTGCGGTGGACAGAGAAGCCAACCACAGAGCAAAACTCAAGGGTTCAGATGCACAGCAGGGAGAAGGTAAAGAACTGTTCCCCAGAACACCCACTCATGGCAAGTTCCCAGGGCAAGGGATAGGTGTTCTTTTTTTTTTTTCTTTCAGTGTATTCCCATACATTCCTTCCCACCCAAGAAAGGGTATATGATTAATGGTTTATTATTTTTCTTGTCCTCCTTTTCCTCCACAATAGAAACAAGGTCATCATGTGGCCCTTGCTACAAATTTTTAGAGTGCCTTCCGGTGACCCTCACTGATAAATTTTAGAGGGCTATCAGGAGGCCCTCCCTCAACTGACAAAACTTTGAGGAATCAAGCAAGATGGTGAGCCGCTGTGACATCACAATCAGCGTAACCATCCTGCTTCGGTGACTTCTCAAACGCTTACTGCTTAAAATTAAAGAGGAAGGTTTGCACATGGACCTTGTGAAAATGTAGAAAGTATCCAGGGTGTTACATGCTTACATATCGTGACTGCTTGCACTGGAAATGTTGGTATGTACGCTTGTGGAATCTGAGGCTTTCTGCAACTTGATGGCAATGTCTGTCCTGTGGTAATCAGTCCCAAGCCACCAATATATTGGCAGTCCCCACCTTACACCTGCACATGTTCATAACATCATCTGTGCCCTGACCAACACAGTAGGTTGTAGCAGCAGTATCGAAAAAAAAATAATATATATATATATATATATATACATATATATATATATATATGTATATATAATATATATACAGTCATATGAAAACGTTTGGGCACCCCTATTAATGTTAACCTTTTTTCTTTATAACAATTCGGGTTTTTGCAACAGCTATTTCAGTTTCATATATCTAATATATGATGGACTCAGTAATATTTCTGAATTGAAGTGAGATTTATTGTACTAACAGAAAATGTCTAATCTGCAGTTAAACTAAATTTGACAGGTGCAAAAGTATGGGCACCTCAACATAAAAGTGACATTAATATTTTGTAGATCCTCCTTTTGCAAAAATAACAGCCTCTAGTTGCTTCCTGTAGCTTTTAATGAGTTCCTGGATCCTGGATGAAGGTATTTTTGATCATTCCTGTTTACAAAACACTTCCAGTTCAGTTAAGTTTGATGGTCGCTGAGCATGGACAGCCGGCTTCAAATCATCCACAGATGTTCAATGATATTCAGGTCTGGGGACTGGAATGGCCATTCCAGAACATTGTAATTGTTCCTCTGCATGATTGCCTGAGTAGATTTGGAGCGGTGCTTTGGATCATTGTCTTGCTGAAATATCCATCCCCTATGTAACTTCAACTTCGTCACTGATTCTTGCACATTATTGTCAAGAATCTGCTGATACTGAGTTGAATCCATGCAACCCTCAACTTTAACAAGATTCCCGGTGCCGGTATTGGCCACACAGCCCCAAAGCATGATGGAACCTCCACCAAATTTTACTGTGGGTAGCTAGTGCTTTTCTTGGAATGCCGTGTTTTTTGCCTCCATGCATAACGCCTTTTTGTATGACCAAACAACTCAATCTTTGTTTCATCAGTCCACAGGACCTTCTTCCAAAATGTAACTGGCTTATCCAAATGTGCTTTTGCATACCTCAGGCGACACTGTTTGTGGTGTGCTTGCAGAAACGGCTTCTTTCGCATCACTCTCCCATACAGCTTCTCCTTGTGCAAAGTGCGCTGTATTGTTGACCGATGCACAGTGACACCATCTGCAGCAAGATGATGCTGCAGGTCTTTGGAGGTGGTCTGTGAATTGTCCTTGACTGTTTTCACCATTCTTCTTCTCTGCCTTTCTGATATTTTTCTTGGCCTGCCACTTCTATGCTTAACAAGAACTGTACCTGTGTTCTTCCATTTCCTTACTATGTTCCTCACAGTGGAAACTGACAGTTTAAATCTCTGAGACAACTTTTTGTATCCTTCCCCTGAACGACTATGTTGAATAATCTTTGTTTTCAGATCATTTGAGAGTTGTTTTGAGGAGCCCATGATGCCACTCTTCATAGGAGATTCAAATAGGAGAACAACTTGCAAGTGGCCACCTTAAATACCTTTTCTCATGATTGGATACACCTGCCTATGAAGTTCAAAGCTCAATGAGGTTACAAAACCAATTTAGTAAGCTGGTAAAAAGTAGTGAGGAGTATTCAAATCAAGAAATTGATAAGGGTGCCCATACTTATGCACCTCTCAAATTTAGCTTAAATGCAAATTGCACATTTTCTTTTAGTACAATAAACCTCATTTCAATTCAGAAATATTACTCAGTCCATCATTTATTAGATATATGAAACAGAAAAAGCTGTTGCAAAACCCTTAATTGTTATAAAGAAAAAAGGTTAACATTAATAGTGGTGCCCAAACTTTTTCATATGACTGTATATATACAAATTAAACCATAAGTTTACATACACTAAAAAAAAGCTACATATGCATGTTTTTCTCACTATCTGACATACAATCAGAATAAATCTCTCCATTTTAGGTCAATTAGTATTACCAAAATTATTTATATTTGCCAAATGCCAGAATAATGAGAGAGAGAGAATGTTTTAAGGCATTTTTATTACTTTATGCAGAGCCAAACATTTTCATACACTAAGATTACTATGTCTTTACACAATGCCCAGGGGGCATTGCTCTAGAATCACTGCGTTGAGAAACACGTGATGGTGTCTCCGCGGTGTTGGATGTTGATCTCCCTAAGGTCAACCATCCTTGCTTATGTAGTCTTCTACCAGGCATTTCTCCCACTAGCCAGTTTCCTGCTCCACACTGATGAGGGGCAAATACCCCAAAACAGCTGTCTGTGGATGGATACCATGTTTGGCATAGGTGGTTTCCTTGACCAGAGACTGCCCTTCCCGTGGTTGTTCCTTCCCGGTGAAAGACCTGGCTAGTTTCCTGCCAGCGTTGAGAAACATGTGATGGTGTCTCCGCAGGCTTTCTTTTTTTGGATATTTCCCAGGGGGCATTGCTCTAGAATCACTGCGTTGAGAAACACGTGATGGTGTTTCCGCGGTGTTGGATGTTGATCTCCCTAAGGTCAACCATCCGTGCTCATGTAGTCTTCTACTAGGCATTGCTCCCACTAGCCAGTTTCCTACTCCACACTGATGAGGGGCAAATACCCCAAAACAGCTGTCTGTGGATGGATACCATGTTTGGCATAGGTGGTCTCCTTGACTGGAGACTGCCCTTCCCGTAGTTGTTCCTTCCCGGTGAAAGACCTGGCTAGTTTCCTGCCAGCGTTGAGAAACATGTGATGGTGTCTCCGCAGGCTTTCTTGTTTTGAATTTAGCCCATATGATCATGTCATCTCTTTAGAAGCTCCATGCTCCATATTACTGCACCAAATCTGCATCTACTGGCAAAAAAACTGCATCAATATCGCATCGCATTTAGAAGCTTTTTTGCCAGAAGGTGCAGGATTTGGTATAGAAATTTCAGCTCCAAATCTGCATCTCCTTGCAAAATATTGCATGAAAACTGCATCGTGTTTTGAATATTTTTTTTTGCCAGCAGATGCAGTATTGGTGCAGGAATTTGGTGTTTAAATTTCAGCACCATATCTGCATCTCTTGGCAGAAAAACATGGTTTTCTGCCAGGATATGTATGTCTTATTGAACTTAATGAGTTCTTCTGAGGAGAGGTCACTGTGTTCAATGAGGTCACCTGAGGTCAGTGTACCTTCAGTCACAGTGGGGTACTGTGGGAACCCCCAGCTGTGACCGCAGATAAACTGAGTGATGTCACTGCAAATAGCTGCAGCTCAGTCAGTTTGGGCCTGAAGTCACAGTGTGCGGTCATGTGCTATGCCCTCTCACTGTGAATTCAGTGTGCAGCAGAGTCAGGATCATCGTGGGACCTCTTGTGGATTACATCGTAACTGGGTGTTTGGGATTAATATATTGGAGAATGAGTTTTTTTTGTATTTTATTGCAAATAAAGGATTATTTCGGTGTCTGTGTTTATTTCTTTTCACTTTCAGTGATAATAATGGGGGGTCTCATAGACGCCTCCCATTACTAATCTAGGGCTTAGTGGCATCTATGATTAACCGCTTATATTTCTCCAATTGCCACTGCACCAGGGCATTCGAAATAAGCTGGTAAAGTGCCAAGATGCTACAGGCTTTTATTTCTATCCATGTGCCTCCCCATCCTGAGAATACCAGCCCCCAGCTGTTGGCTTTATCATGGCTGGGTATCAAAATGGGTGGGTGGGGGGCAGCATGCTGTTTTTTAACGTTATTTATTTAAATAATTAAAAAATAAAAAAAAAGAGCCGTATAGGGTCTCTCTTATTTTGATACACAGCCAAGTTAAGCACATGGCTGGGGGTTGCATCCTGTAGCCGTATGCTTTATTTGCGCTGGGTATCACAAAATGGGGGGCCCTAGGTCAATTTATATACTTAATTTTACACTATAGGTACGCAGACAGCTAGTGTGAGTCCAACTAATCACAGAGGCTGTCACAGAGGGTAGGGGTGCAGTCTGTCTTCAACCAATCACAGACATCAGGACTGACAGTGGATGAGGGAAGCAGTGAATATGTATGAGAGTTAATGAGTGGACCTGAAACTAGTGTTACAGTTGCACTGAGACTGGTAAGTATGTCCTGCCTTAACCAGTTTGCTTCCTTTTTTTTCCAGTTATTTCCCAGGACAATCACAGCCATTCCAGTTCTTGACATGGCTGTGATGGGGCAAGAAGTGAATGGATTCCGCAATAGTGTAAATGTGAACAGTTACTGAACATAGCCGAATTTTGCAGAATTTTTTGTGTACTCGTGAATCCGATCGCCACCCGAGCGAGCCAAGTCTCGTGCTGCATTTGAGATTGGCAAATCTTGGTGAAATGGTGGAAGGGGATGAGGGTAAAGCCAACCTGCTGAATGACTTTTTTTCTATGGTTTTTATACAAGAAAATGCCATGGCAGATGACATGACCAGTGATACCATAAATTCACCCTGCTTAACCCAGCAGGAAGTACGCCGCCGCCTCGAAATCACTAAGGTTGACAAATCTCCGGGCCCGGATGGCATACACCCCAGAGTACTACAGGAATTGAGTTCTGTGATAGATAGACCATTATTTTTAATCTTCTCAGATTCCTTAATAACAGGGTCGGTACCGCAGGACTGGCGCATAGCAAATGTGGTGCCAATATTCAAAAAGGGGACAAAAACTGAGCCGGGAAATTATAGGCCGGTAAGTTTAACCTCTACGGTTGGTAAAATCCTTGAGGGTTTCTTGAGAGATGCTATACTGGAGTATCTCAAGAAAAATAACCTTATGACAGAGTTTTTACTAGCAGTCCTACCTTCATTAAGTATTTAAAACATCAATATTTATTAGATTAATTTAAAAGTACAAAATAATCCCACACCGTGAGTGAATACACGCAACAAAAACAAAACAAAAAATCGGACACAATGAGGCCACAAGTGGGGACCCCCTTTTATATACGGAGTTTTTGTGGAAATCTCGGTACTGTTTATCTAGATTAGGGCAACAGGTTTAAATGCACCCTAAATCTGTCTGTCCGCTACCTGTCAATGGAGATATAACTTATGTTACACGCACCCTAAAGTTAAAGAGGTGCCCCCATTCCACGACGGCTAGCCCTTAGTAGCTGCCCCTAAGCTCCCTCACTAGTACAGATACAGGTAGCTTAGATGTTCAAATAATTAGTTCAATAGAGAGGTCACTTATCTTAAATACTCTCGCGGCAGCTTAATACATGAGCACAGTCCGAAAAAGACCTAATGAGGCCACAATTGGAGACCTCCACATTTATAGAACTATCAGTACTGTCTATTCAGATTAAGGTAACGGAGTCTAGATGCCCCCTACCTCAAACTGTCCGCTACCTGTCAATGGAGATATAACTTTCGTTACACGCACCCTAAAGTTAAATAGGTGCCCCCATTCCACGGCGGCTAGCCCTTGGAAGCTGTCCCTAAACTCCCTCACCAATTCAGGTATAGGCAGACGCTCGGCCCCGCCCCCTTACGTCATCTGCCACAGTGATGTTATGTCTGGGGTTTTATTATGTTGGCACTCAGCCTAAAAACTTGTAAAGGACCCCCTTTCCTAGCGCTCCATCCACACTTATATTTTATTTTGTCCTAGTGGAGCGCTCTGTATTTAGAAGGAGGAGGCCGGCCGGGTGATGTCACACGGCCAAACACGTGACTACTCAGTCCCGCCTCCCCGTGTCATTCACCATAACCGTACTGTGTTATAAGATGTTTTATACTGGCGTTAAGGCATATGCTGAGTATTATTCACCTCCTCCATTAAGGAGGTGAATAATACTCAGCATATGCCTTAACGCCAGTATAAAACATCTTATAACACAGTACGGTTATGGTGAATGACACGGGGAGGCGGGACTGAGTAGTCACGTGTTTGGCCGTGTGACATCACCCGGCCGGCCTCCTCCTTCTAAATACAGAGCGCTCCACTAGGACAAAATAAAATATAAGTGTGGATGGAGCGCTAGGAAAGGGGGTCCTTTACAAGTTTTTAGGCTGAGTGCCAACATAATAAAACCCCAGACATAACATCACTGTGGCAGATGACGTAAGGGGGCGGGGCCGAGCGTCTGCATGTCTGATCATGTGACACCACCCGATCGGCGCCCAGTTTGAAACTCTGGTGGAACAGGGTTTTCTGACAGATAAACAAACCAGGTTTCCATGGTGAGTGGGTGGGTCGGACCCAGGTGGATCATATCTTGCCTTTAGGGAATGTTTTTAAGAGCTCTGGTCTGTGATGCAGCTTGCTCTGCCACAAGCACCGTCTTTTGAGGGACATTTGCTGCCATACATGCAGCTGGACATAAGAATGGTATGTACTAAAGCATGGGGAACCTCCATCTGCGCAGTGGTATCTTTTGGACAAGACTTTTAACTGAACTATTTATTCCACAGGCGATTGTGCCTTGAAACTCCTGATGAACCCCAATATATATTAGTGGGGGGAAACGCGTCGAGTTCTCTTTGGACATATTGCGGACTGTATCTTTATGTGGAAAGGCTGCCATGAGAACATAAGATAAGATAAGTGACCATCTTGGATAATTATCTATATTTATAAACTGCCTATACCTGAATTGGTGAGGGAGTTTAGGGACAACTTCCAAGGGCTAGCCGCCGTGGAATGGGGGCACCTATTTAACTTTAGGGTGCGTGTAACGAAAGTTATATCTCCATTGACAGGTAGCGGACAGTTTGAGGTAGGGGGCATCTAGACTCCGTTACCTTAATCTGAATAGACAGTACTGATAGTTCTATAAATGTGGAGGTCTCCAATTGTGGCCTCATTAGGTCTTTTTCGGACTGTGCTCATGTATTAAGCTGCCGCGAGAGTATTTAAGATAAGTGACCTCTCTATTGAACTAATTATTTGAACATCTAAGCTACCTGTATCTGTACTAGTGAGGGAGCTTAGGGGCAGCTACTAAGGGCTAGCCGTCGTGGAATGGGGGCACCTCTTTAACTTTAGGGTGCGTGTAACATAAGTTATATCTCCATTGACAGGTAGCGGACAGACAGATTTAGGGTGCATTTAAACCTGTTGCCCTAATCTAGATAAACAGTACCGAGATTTCCACAAAAACTCCGTATATAAAAGGGGGTCCCCACTTGTGGCCTCATTGTGTCCGATTTTTTGTTTTGTTTTTGTTGCGTGTATTCACTCACGGTGTGGGATTATTTTGTACTTTTAAATTAATCTAATAAATATTGATGTTTTAAATACTTAATGAAGGTAGGACTGCTAGTAAAAATTTGATATACTGCCTCCAAACAAAAAAAATTTTTCTACCTTATGACAGAGTATCAACATGGGTTTATGAGGGATCGATCCTGTCAAACTAATTTGATCAGCTTCTATGAAGAGGTAAGTTCAAGCCTGGACCAGGGAAATGCAGTGGATGTTGTGTATATGGACTTTTCAAAAGCTTTTGATACGGTGCCACACAAAAGGTTGGTACATAAAATGAGAATAATGGGGATAGGGGAAAATATGTGTAACTGGGTTAAAAACTGGCTCAGTGATAGGAAACAAAGGGTGGTTATTAATGGTACGTACTCGGACTGGGTCTCAGTTCATAGTGGGGTACCACAGGGGTCAGTATTGGGCCCGCTTCTTTTCAACATATTTATAAATGACCTTGTTGGGGGCATGCGGAGTAGAATTTCAATATTTGCAGATGATACTAAACTCTGCAGGGTAATCAATACAGAGGAGGATAATTTTATATTACAGGGAGATTTATGTAAATTGGAGGATTGGGCTGAGAAGTGGCAATTGAAGTTTAATGTAGATACATGTAAGGTCATGCACTTGGGTAGAGGAAATAACATTTATAATTATGTACTTAATTGTAGAACACTGGGTAAAACAGACACAGAAAAAGACTTGGGTGTATGGGTGGATGGTAAACTTCACTTTAGTGGACAGTGTCAGGCAGCTGCTGCCAGGGCTAATAAAATAATGGGATGTATTAAAAGAGGTATAAGTGTTCATGAAAAAAATATAGTTCTACCTCTGTACAAGTCACTAGTGCGACCGCACTTAGAATACTGTGTACAATTCTGGTCACCGATATATAAGAAGGACATAGCTGAACTGGAGAGGGTGCAGAGAAGAGCCACCAAGATTATTAGAGGAATGGGTGGGCTGCAATACCAAGACAGGTTATTAAACTTGGGGTTATTTAGTTTGGAAAAACGAAGGCTTAGGCGGACTTTGCACACTACGACATCGCAGGCCGATGCTGCGATGCCGAGTGCGATAGTGCCCGCCCCCGTCGCAGCAGCGATATGTGGTGATAGCTGGCGTAGCGAAAGTTATCGCTACGCCAGCTTCACACATGCACTCACCTGCCGTGCGACGTCCCTGTGGCCGACGACCCGCCTCCTTGTTAAGGGGGCGGGTCGTGCGGCGTCACTGCGACGTCACACGGTAGGCGGCCAATAAGAGCGGAGGGGCGGAGATGAGCAGGATGTAAACATCCTGCCCACCTCCTTTCTTCCGCATATCCTACGGAAGCCGCAGTGAGGCCGGTAGGAGATGTTCCTCGCTCCTGCGACTTCACACACAGCGATGTGTGCTGCCGCAGGAGCGAGGAACAACATCGGACCATTGCGTCAGCGTAATTATGGATTACGCCGACGCTGTACCGATGATACGATTACGACGCTTTTGCGCTCGTTAATCGTATCATCCAGGCTTTACACACTGCGATGTCGCATGCGATGCCGGATGTGCGTCACTTTCAATTTGACCCCACCGACATCGCACCTGCGATGTCGCAGTGTGCAAAGTGCCCCTTAGAGGGGATCTAATCACAATGTATAAATATATGAGGGGACAGTACAGAGACCTTTCCAAAGATCTTTTTACACCTAGGCCTGCGACTGGAACACGGGGGCATCCGCTACGTCTTGAGGAAAGAAGGTTTAATCATAATCACAGACGAGGATTCTTTACTGTACGAGCAGTGAGACTATGGAACTCTCTGCCGCATGATGTTGTAATGAGTGTTTCACTACTAACATTTAAGCAGAGCCTGGATGCCTTTCTTGAAAAATGTAATATTACCAGTTATGTATATTAGATTTTATGGCAGGGTATTGATCCAGGGAACTAGTCTGATTGCCGGATGTGGACGAAGGAAGGAAATTTTTTCCCCATTGGAACTTGTTTGCCACATTGGGGTTTTTTTGCCTTCCTCTGGATCAACATGTTAGGCTACGGGTTGAACTAGATGGACTTAGAGTCTCCCTTCAACCTTAAAAACTATGATACTATGATACTATGATCTTTTTTGAAAGAGTGCACTCAGCTCTAGTTTTTTGTCTTAAATTGTGTAATAATAATTTTCTCTTTTTATGTCTTTCACATTTGCTTTTGGGGAATGTTTTGATACATCGCTATAAATTACGGAGGACCTTTTTTTTAAAAAAACAAAACAACAAAAAACAATATTAAAGAAATTGATGAACGAGGGCCAATTTTGGGAGGGTGTTTGTTCTAGATCCTCATCTTCATCCTCTCTGTTGTCCCACTCCTCACCCTGAGAGTCACCCTCCTTCTCTTCCTGCCCTGACAGCACAGTACAGTATGGGTGCGCCTCAGGTATCTGAGTCTTATCATGATCACCTCCACCCCCGGGGGTTAACGTCTGGTGACAATGGTCTGAATTATGCTCAGACCCTACTTCGCACAGTCCCATATCCAATGGACAAAGATTTTGTCATCAGTGCAGATGCTTTCCTTCTCTTGAGTTTGTGAAAACACTGTGGCTTATACGCCTCTCCAGGTCTCCGTCTAACCATTAGATGACCAGGTGCTGGGTAAAGCTGAAAATTAGACTCATCAGAGAAGATTATCTTACTCCAGTCCTCTATGGTCCAATCCTTATGGTCTTTGGCAAACTTCAGCCTGCTTCTTCTTTGCTTCTCATTGATGAAAGGCTTTTTTCTAGCTTTACATGACTTGAGCCCTGCCTCTAGGAGCCTGTGACGAACTGTTTTTGCTGTGCACTTCACCCCAGCTGCCATTTGCCATTATTTTTGTAGGTCACTTGATGTCATCCTGTGGTTGCTGAGTGACATTCGAATAAGATGACGGTCATCCCGGTCAATGGAGAGTCGCTTTTGCCCTCTACCGATCTGTACTCTGGTTAGAATTCAACTGACACTGGAATGGAATGGCTGTCAGACTTGTAGAGAAGATGATTTTTATAAAACTGTGTAGTGGTCTCTTAATTTTTCCAGAACTGTATATAGATTTTCCTTATATACACAAATCACATTTTTTTTTAAAGCTGATATATAGTTGGCAAATAATATAATATATTGTCAATAGATTATAATAGTTGTTTTTAGCATTTTCCTCATAAAGACACTTCAACATATATTTATTACGTTTTTTTTAATGAGCTCTCAATCATATTTTGCAGAAACCATTGGTGACTTGTCAAAAAAGAAGATACAAACCATGGTAATTTTTTTTCTCTTATAGGGCACTTCGAATGACCAGAAAGAGAAAGGGTGCCCATTTTGGTAATCAAGTATATTGTCTATATTGTTTTTTTTCTGTTTCTTTACAGTAAGCATTGAAAATGGCCTGAATGGCTATAATATCACAAATGATGTGTATTAGATTTCCAGAGTTCGGTCATTGATCCAAGGATTTATTTTGAATTTCATATGTTATATTGGGAAGCATTACTACAGCAATTTGAAGTAATATCATAGATTTTTCTCTTACCTACTTTTGAATTAACTCACAGAAAAAAGTCATCTTTCATTACCGACATCAGATCGCAATAGCAAAGCCCTACAGGATGAAGCAGTCCCCCATGATAAAGATGGAGGGCAGCACACGTGTAAAATACTAATTAAATAGCCATTCAGAAATCCACCATTTATGGGGAAATATTTGCCTAGTATTTAAAATGCACATAAATGAGGTTTGCATAGGGTATCAGTCACACAGGTATGTGTGTCGCACAATGTCCGGATTACAGCCAATTGATGACGCCCATACTATTAGATCAGGTAGACTACTCAGCATTATATAAGTGCATCGTACAGGACAAACACCCCAATTTACCCAGCCAACACCAAAGGGTCTGGCTGCATCCTGCAAAAACTGTAAAATATGTAATCAAAATATGAAGATGTACAAAATACATGAAGTATTGATTGATATTGGCCAGAGCAAACAAGTTCACAACCCACGTCAAGGGTCCTCATTGTCTTTCGGGTTCCTACACTAAATTCAAAAAACAGTTCACAGAAAAGAACAAAAATTAAAAAAAAATTTCACAAATACTATTACCAGCTTAGGTGAAGTAATATCATAGGGGGCTTATTTGCCTCCTTTAGATAAACACTGTAAGGTGATAGGAGTTGATGGTTTTTTAAAGTGCCCATATTCAAGAAAAATACAATTTTTTTAATTTCACAATATTTTCGAGAATTTAGACCCTTGCGTAACAGGCTTTTGTATGAAAAACAGCTGTCCATAATGCTTTGGTTTACAATTAATTGTAACAGCTCATCCATAAAAAAAGACCAAAAGGAATTGTATGGAGCAAAATTTGCAATGTTAATATTTACTCCCAGTGTTACTATAAACTTGGGGTAAAAAGATGCACTAGATGACAGCAACGATCATTTTTCACTTGCCCAAAATACATTTCAGACTGCATCAACCAATATTTTTTTTTTCAGCTGATTATGCAGCAAGTACTTAGCATCAGCCCCCTAAAAATCCAAAATACCAGACCGGGTTGTCAAAGAAAATGAGCGTTTGCTGGTCATTGGTCGAAACGACTGTTCATAAATCACTGAAACAGCTGACATCCATTTGTCTATTTCAATGGATTTTATCTAATTTGTATGGGCTCCATTAAATTTGTGAACCCTCAATAAATTCTAGTAGGAAAAAAATCACCATGTAATTGAGAATGATTCTGCATTGATAGTTATACTGAAACAGGAAAAAAGCTAACATGATTTGTTTTCTTACATGTGTCAAAATTTAGTCCTATAAATTTTTATAGTGCTTTCCACAATAGTCAGTTCATATTCAAATCTAATTAATGCCATAGTGAATTGATGGGTCAAGGAGATCAATTGTATTGTTAGAGCCAGTGAACCATGATTTAAGATCTCAGGATGATAAATTAATCATGTTTTACAGTATCTCAAATATATACTTACCGAAGATGAATATTTAATTGGTAATGGCTTCAAAGGCATTTAAGGACTGCTGAAAGGATAATTATGAAAACCACATATTATCTGAAAATATATGGATTTCTGATAAAAAGCCTTTTAGTTGCTATGGTGAACAAAGGCTTCATTTTCTTAACCTCTGAGTGATGACATGTTGTTGACACATTTGCTGATTGGAGCTCAATGGGTTTTCTTTCTTCCCTGCCTTCTAAAATCAAACCAACAATTCTGAATTTAAAATATATCAAATATATAATAAAAAATATAATATATCTATTTTCTGTATGATTTTCTTGACATGTGTTTATAAAAGAAAATATTCTTGTGGATCTGACATTACAATGGTATAACCTAAAGGACTAATCTATATGCATTGTGAATATGGAATAATAGAGAGATGTGATAATAGATGAGCTTTCACATATATGAGTTTAGGAATTACAAGGGCAGGTGATTTCAAAGACATCACAATTACAATCTCTCATTGACTAAAGAACCAAAAAGCAACAAAAACCTAGTCGGAAAAGATTGACATGTGCATAAGCTTCACAAATCTGTTTCCTTACCTAAAGAAGATCTGTCACCAGGTCAAAAGTAGCTAGTTTTTTTTTAATCATAGGTCATTCCCACTCCTTCCCTGAGTATTCCATTTTTCTTTATTTTCTTTTTTTAATTCATCATATGGTGCCAGAGGTGTGCCTTTTTATTTAATGCTGACTTTTTTGGTCTGGGGGGCATTACTCAAAGGTTAATAATGCTGAGCAGCCTACAGACATGACCCCAGAAAATCCCTTGAGACTTCTTTGGGACCCCCCACACACAAAAAATAGCACTAAATTAAAATAAAATGCTAATACCCTTGGAACGTATAGTGGATTTTAAAGACAAAAAAGCAGAATACTCAGAAGATCATCAGAGATAAAATAAGGGCATAAACTGGCTCTTTATTATAAAGGGCACCTGTAAGGCCCCCTGTGCACCCAAACCCACTTGCATTTCTGGGTGCATGTCTATATTCCATCCCTAACAGTTCCAACGTATAGTAGCACACATAAACAGATCTTTAGAAAAAGTATTTCTAAACATTGTTTGTGAGATTCTAATTAAGGCAGTGACTAGTCGCCGAGGAGTTAGTTCCCTGGCTAGTCGGCCTACTTAGCATGTTATCATGCCCCTGTGGGCGTGATAGCCTTCCTTACAATGCCCAGCTTCATGGCAGTGCGATACAAAGCCACGCATGTGCGTGGCTTTGTACCCATCAGCATTGAGCTTTTTTGGTGCCAGAAAGATGAATACCCGGCTTCAAAGTCACTAACTGCCTATAATCGGAAATTGTCCACACTTCGATCATGTGCATTACTCAGAAGCTGGGTATATGTGTCCTGACCTCAGAGAGGAGTACTGTGCATGACTGGGTGTGTGGATGACTTCCAATCAAGGTCAGTGAGGGTCATTGAAGGCAGGTAAACATATGTAGCGCCCCACGGGGCCTAAGGGGCTACTTGTCACCGGGCCCGTGGTTTCGTGGGGTTCGCTGTGACTGGCCTGACCCAGCTCCATGGCCCCGTCGGCTACACGTAATGACACGTGCAAGGGTGTCCGGCGTAAAAGGGGTATGGACGAAGAGCGAAGGGTCCCTGGGAAGTGTGCGGTGGCAATAGGGATCTCTGCCTCCTCCGCTGCAGACCCTTTCTGCAACTTTTCCTCTCCCAGAAGTGATGTTGGATGGGGATGGGGGATGCTTTGCAGCGCCACCCGTGGTGTGTGGACAGGGATCATTCACCTCTGTGAGATGTTGCTCTCATCTGGGGCTGGTGTTCACGCAGATCAGGTAGTCTAGCTCCCCACAGGTGGAGCGAGCCCCGGGGAGGTTGGTGGCGACCGGGGCAGGGGGTCATTGGCGCCGAAGTGCGGGGCTCCAGCGCTGGTAACAACAGGCCGATGCAGCAACTGTGGGTCCATAACTTCCACTTACAGTTTGTTAGAAGGCTGCCCTCGGGGTACCGGTCAATGCCGTGCTGGGCCCCAGCCGATCCCGGGTAAGCAAGAAGCAACCATCGGTCTCCGTGAACATGTAAGACCTTTCTATTCTGCGCCTGTAGTGTATTGTGGATCCCCGTAGCGTGAAGCGACTTGGAGACTCCAATTCCATGTTGTGTCCCATTCCAAAAGGGGTTATCCCGGGGACGACCTAGTCTACCCGCGACCCTGCAGAATCTGATGAAGCAACCTGAAGTATGGTCCATCCTAGGGGTCTGCAACCTGTCTGCGCCGGCCTCCAAGGGAGCAGTTCAGCTTCCCCTCAAATGCCATTTCCTCCTCAGTCTCACCCGGTATTCTCAGTTACTCCCAGTCCACCTGGTTCTGGTTCCCTCCAGTCCACCCGTTTCTACGAGTCCCTGGTGTTCTGGTACTCTCTCTCTCTCCCTTCCCCTGGAATAGCTCTCATGCAGTCACTCCAGTTGGCCCCCCTGAGGGGAGCCATTTGGCACGCCCCTCAGTGACCTGTCTCTTTCCCCTTCTCCTTCTGACTGACTAAGGCTGCTTTCACACATCCAATTTTTGCACTGCGGCTCAATCCGGCTCAAAAACCTATGCAACGGATGCAGCGAAAAAAACGGATCCGTTGCATAAGTTTTTCCATGCGGCCCGTCCGTTTTTTGACAGATGCGGCTTGATACTGAGCATGCGCAGTGCAAAAAAACACATCTGGCGGCCGGACGCGGTTTTTGCCACAGGACGCTGCATCCAGCGTCCATAGGCTTGCATTGTAAATTGCGCCGCATCGCGCTGGATCCGGCCGCCGCATGTGCTAAATATGCAGCATCCGGCAAAACCCGGACACAACGCAAGGCCATGCGGCACAATACGGCACTAATGCAAGTCTGTGGGTAAAAAACGCAACCGGCGGTAAAAAAAAAAACGGTTGCGTTTTTTTCTGCAAAGCGCCGTATTGTGCCGCTCAGCAAAAACCGGATGTGTGAAATCAGCCTAAAGTGAAACTGCCTTTGCTCAGTCACTTATTCACTCAGTGCCCCCACCCTTAGAATGACTCACTCTGCCCAGTGAGCTGGTTGCTATGGTGACCACCTCTGCACTAGTTTTTGTGTGAAAGCACCTGGTTTCCTGCTTGTGTAACTTGATATGAGCACAAGATGTTGTGTAAATTTCTAAACACCAGCGGTTAACCTCCTCGTCCCTGGATCAGTACAGCACTGTCAATCAGATGCAGTACCCTGTGGCGGCTGAGGCCTTAAGGGTACTTTACACGCTGTGATATCGCTATTGATATCGCTAGCAAGCGTACCCACCCCCGTAGTTTTTGCATCACGGGCAAATCACTGCGTGTGGCGCACAACATCGCTTACACCCATCACACGTACTTACCTGCGTAGCAACGTCGCTGTGACCGGCGAACCGCCTCCTTTCTAAGGGGGCAGTTCATAGTTTTTTTTTAGTTTTTTTTTAAGGTTGAAGGGAGACTCTAAGTCTATCTAGTTCAACCTGTAGCCTAACATGTTGATCCAGAGGAAGGCAAAAAAACCCCAATGTGTCAAATAAGCTCCAATGGGGAAAAAAATTCCTTCCTGACTCCACATACGGCAATCAGACTAGTTCCCTGGATCAACACCCTGTCATAAAATCTAATATACATAACTGGTAATATTAAATTTTTCAAGAAAGGCATCCAGGCTCTGCTTAAATGTTAGTAGTGAATCACTCATTACAACATCATACGGCAGAGAGCTCCATAGTCTCACTGCTCGTACAGTAAAGAATCCTCATCTGTGATTATGATTAAACATTCTTTCCTCAAGACTTAGCGGATGCCCCCTGTTCCAGTCGCAGGCCTAGGTGTAAAGAGATCTTTGGAAAGGTCTCTGTACTGTCCCCTCATATATTTATACATTGTGATTAGATCCCCCTAAGCCTTTGTTTTTCCTAACTAACTAACCCCAAGTTTAATAACCTGTCTTGGTATTGCAGCCCCCCCCATTCCTCTAATAATCTAGGTCGCTCTTCTATCTACCTGTAAGATTATGCTATTTATAACCTTCTATACTTTTGCTAACAAGAAATGCATCCATTCCTCTCTTAAATTCATTCAGTGAGTTGGCCATCACTACTTCCTCAGGAAGAGAGTTCCAGAGCCTCACTGCTCTTACCGTGAAGAACCCTCTTCTATGCTGATGTAGGAATTTTCTTTCCTCCAATCGAAAAGAATGCCCCCTTGTTCTTGTCATAGTCCTTGGTACAAACATCATGGGAGAGATCTCTATATGGCCCTCTGATATATTTGTACATATTTATTAGGTCTCCCCTAAGTCTTCTCTTTTCTAGAGTAAATAGACCTAATTTTGATAACCTTTCCGTGTATTGTAATGCACCCATTCCATTTATTATTTTAGTAGCCCGCCTCTGAACCCTTTCAAGTTCAGTAATGTCTTTCTTCAGCACCGGCGCCCAAAATTGCACACAATACTCCAAGTGTGGTCTGACTAGTGATTTGTACAGAGGGAGAATGATGTTTTCATCTCGTGCCCCCAGACCTCTTCTAATGCATCCCATCACCCTATTTGCTTTGGTGGCTGCTGCCTGACACTGGGCACTCCAATTTGGATTCTTATTCACTAAGATGCCTAAGTCTTTTTCCATGTCTGATTTCCCCAGCAGTTTCCCATTTAGTAAGTAATCGTAGCATCTGTTTCTCCTTCCCATGTGCATAACCTTACACTTATCTGTGTTAAACCTCATTTGCCATTTTTCAGCCCAATTCTCCAATTTACTCAAATCCATCTGTAGTTGCAAACTGTCCTCCTTTGTGTTAACTACCTTACATAGTTTTGTATCATCTGCAAATACTGATATTTTACTCTGTAAACCATCCACCAGATCATTAATAAATATATTAAATAGTAGGGGGCCCAATACAGACCCCTGTGGCACCCCACTAGTAACCCTGGCCCAATCTGAGTATGCACCATTAATAACCACTCTTTGTTTTCTACCACTAAGCCAGCTACCTACCCATCTACACACATTTTCCCCGAGCCCAAGCTTTCTCATTTTACTTAGCAGTCTTTTATGTGGGAGAGTGTCAAATGCTTTACCGAAGTCGAGATAAATGACATCCAATGATTCTCCTCGGTCCATGTGAGAGCTTACATCCTCATAGAAGCTGATCAGGTTAGTTTGACAGGAGCGATCCTTCATAAATCCATGTTGATATGGAGTTAAACAGTTATTAACATTGAGACATTCCATAATAGTATCCCTTAAAAACCCTTCAAACATTTTACCCACAACAGATGTTAAGCTTACCGGCCTATAGTTTCCAGGTTCCCTTTTGCACCCTTTTTTGAATATTGGTACCACATTTGCTAGCCGCCAATCCAGTGGAACAGACCCAGTTTCTATAGAGTCTTTAAATAAAAGGAATAGAGGCCTGTCTATCACATTACTTAACTCCCTTAATACCCGAGGGTGAATGCCATCAGGGCCTGGTGATTTGTCAATTTTAATGTTACTAAGTCGGTTCTGCACTTCTTCCTGGGTTAGGCAGGTCATACTTAATGGGGCATTTACATGATCACTCTGCATTTCCCCTGGCATATGCTTTTCCTGTGTGAACACAGTTGAGAAAAAAGTATTTAAAACATTTGCTTTTCCCACATCGCTTTCTATGATTTTACCCTCATTATTCTTTAAAGGGCCAACACCATCAATTTTAATCTTTTTTCTGTTTATATAATTAAAGAATAGTTTGGGATTTGCTTTGCTTTCCTTAGCAATGAGTCTCTCAGTTTCTACTTTTGCTAAATATATTTGTTTTTTACACATTTTATTTTTTTCTCTATATATTTTTAATGCTTCCTCGCTGCCTTCTTGTTTTAGCTTTTTAAATGCCTTTTTCTTATTATTCATTGCCCCTTTTACATCCTTATTTAGCCACATTGGTTTTCTCCTGTTCCTAGCCCTCTTATTTCTGTATGGTATGGCTAGCTCGCAGTGGGTGTTTAATACCGATTTAAAAATTTCCCACTTATTTTCTGTGCTCCCATTTTTGAGGATATTGTCCCAATCAATTTGGCGAAGGTCTTCTCTAAGCTGATCAAACTTTGCTTTGCTGAAATTCAGCATTTTTGTAACCTCCCTCCAAGGCACCTTACTAAAGGACAAGTGGAATTGTATTATATTGTGGTCACTATTCCCTAGGTGCCCATCCACTCGTACGTCTGTTATTCTATCTGGCCTGTTGCTTAAAATTAAGTCCAGAAGGGCTTCCCCTCTAGTTGAGCCTGGCACAAGTTGGGACAGATAATTATCCTTAGTTACTGACAGAAACCGGTTTCCTTTCTGAGATACGCAGGTTTCAGTTTCCCAGTCTATATCGGGGTAATTGAAGTCCCCCATAATAATCACCTCATTGTGATTTGCTGCTTTGTCTATTTGTTTCAATAATACATTTTCAGTAGTTTCTGTTATATTTGGTGGCTTATAACAAACCCCTATGAGGATTTTATTAGTTTTCCCTCCTTGTATCTCCACCCATAGAGACTCCACCTCTTCATTTCCCTCTTGAATATCTTCTCTTAGTCTGGGCTTTAAACTGGACTTTATATATAGACAGACTCCACCCCCTTTCCTTTTTTTACGATCCCTCCTAAACAATTCATATCCTTGCAGGTTAGCCGCCCAGTCATAACTATCATCTAACCATGTCTCAGTTATTCCTACTATGTCGTATTTCTCCTCATACATTACCAGCTCCAGTTCCTCCATCTTATTGGTCAGGCTTCTTGCATTGGTCAGCATGCAGGAAAGAAGTTTTGCTCCCCTTTTCTTAGCTTCCTTCTGATTACCCTGTCTTGGGTCCTCTTTACGGCATCTAGTATCCTTGATTAGTTTGTCCTTCTGTTGCATGTTCTTGTCTGCTGTTTTTTCTCCCATCCCCTCTTCTTCTAGTTTAAAGCCCTCCTGATGAGTGTGGCAAGCCTTCTGGTGAACGTGTGTTTCCCAGGTTTTGTGAGGTGTATCCCGTCTCTTGCGAGAAGTCCATCGTAGAGGTAATTCACTCCATGGTCCAAGAATCCAAATCCTTGCTGCCTGCACCACCGTCGTAGCCAGTTGTTCAAATCTAGTATCCTATTCCATCTTCTGACACCATGGCCATCGACTGGGAGGATTGATGAGAAAACAACCTGTACGCTCCGTTCCTTAATTTTCTTCCCCAGAATTTCAAAGTCTTCACAAATAGTTGGTAGATCATTTCTTGCCATGTCGTTTGTTCCTACATGTATCAATAGGAACGGGTATTCGTCCTTGGATCCGAGGATAGTTGGTATCCTGTTGGCCACATCCTTGATTTTTGCTCCCGGTAGGCAGCATACTTCTCGTGCGGTTATGTCCGGCCTGCAGATAGTTGCCTCCGTGCCTCTTAGTAGTGAGTCGCCCATAACTACCACTCTTCTTTTCTTTCTGGATGCACTGCATTTTGCTCCTGAGTGTTTTTGAGTGTCTTTTGTTTCTGCTTTTGTTGACAAAGTAACTTCTTTTGATGATACTGTGTCTTCTCCTGTAGAGACGGTATCATCCTGAGCTGTGCCATTTTCGTTCTCCAGCATGAGGGCTTCATATTGGTTGCTAAGCTGTGTGGGTGGTGCCGACCACTTGATCCGCTGGCTTCTTTTGGTCACATGTGTCCACTTTTCAGCCTCTGTATGTGTTCTGAAGCTTTTCTCACTTTCCATATCCTGAATTGTTGCTTCTGCCTCGTCCAAGAAGTCCTCATGTTCTTTAATTAGCTTCAAAGTTGCTATTCTTTCTTCCAGTCCCTGCACCTTTTCCTCTAAGAGGGCAACAAGTTTGCACTTTTGACAGGTGAAGTTGGATTTTTTGTGCGGCAGATCCGTAAACATGTAGCATGTGTTGCAGGTGACCATGTGGATTTTCTTCTCTTCCATAATGCTGATGTAGCGTATGACAGGCGAAAGTCGCGCGCCGTCAGGCGCGCGGTTTTGCGATGTCCTCAAACAGCGAGACCCGGCAAGTCCCAGCAATCGATCAGCTTACGGCGACTCTTCTCTTCTTAAACAGCTACAGTTATCACCACTATGAGATTGTGTTAAAACTATGCCACACTTATCTTCAGTCGCCTCCCTTTACTTCAGTACCTCGCACTCTCAGCACCTCGCTTGCTCTGGCTGGTTTATATAGTTCTACAAGGACTACTAGAAGCTGCTAGAAGCTTCTAGAAACAGGTGTGGCTAATACTACTGACTAAATCACTAGACACACTTTTTTTTTTTTTTTTTTTGCTTTTTCACAGTACCCCAGACAAACACAGACAACAAATCCCTAATGAAATTAAACAGTTACAGTTATCACCACTATGAGATTGTGTTAAAACTATGCCACACTTATCTTCAGTCGCCTCCCTTTACTTCAGTACCTCGCACTCTCAGCACCTTGCTTGCTCTGGCTGGTTTATATAGTTCTACAAGGACTACTAGAAGCTGCTAGAAGCTTCTAGAAACAGGTGTGGCTAATACTACTGACTAAATCACTAGACACACTTTTTTTTTTGCTTTTTCACAGTACCCCAGACAAACACAGACAACAAATCCCTAATGAAATTAAACAGTTACAGTTATCACCACTATGAGATTGTGTTAAAACTATGCCACACTTATCTTCAGTCGCCTCCCTTTACTTCAGTACCTCGCACTCTCGAGTTCGTTCGGCGTCACAGCGGTGTCACTAAGTGGCCGCCCAATAACAGAGGAGGGGCGGAGATGAGCGGCCGTAACATGCCGCCCACCTCCTTCCTTCCTCATTGCCGGTGGACGCAGGTAAGGAGATGTTCGTCGTTCCTGCGGTGTCACACATAGTGATGTGTGATGCCACAGGAATGACGAACAACCAACGGCATGCACCACCAACGATATTATGAAAAGGAGCGACGTGTCAACGGTCAACGATTTTTGACGCTTTTGCGATCGTTGATCGTCGCTCCTTGGTGTCACGCGCTGCGATGTTGCTAACGGCGCCGGATGTGCGTCACTAACAACGTGACCCCAACGATATATCGTTAGCAATGTCGCAGCGTGTAAAGCAGCCTTTAGGGGCGCCGCACATACACACAGTGTAAAAAAAAAACCTCCAGTCCACAAAGCAGCTTGCACATAATGCAAATAACGTAAACCTTTATACAAGAATCCTCAGCTAAATACCTTCTAACTTAGTACTGTTCAACTTTGCACATTATAAGTGGTTTTATGTACAGTTAGGTCCAGAAATATTTGGACAGTGACACAATTTTCGCGAGTTGGGCTCTGCATGCCACCACATTGGATTTGAAATGAAACCTCTACAACAGAATTCAAGTGCAGATTGTAACGTTTAATTTGAAGGTTTGAACAAAAATATCTGATAGAAATTGTAGGAATTGTACACATTTCTTTACAAACACTCCACATTTTAGGAGGTCAAAAGTAATTGGACAAATAAACCAAACTCAAACAAAATATTTTTATTTTCAATATTTTGTTGCGAATCCTTTGGAGGCAATCACTGCCTTAAGTCTGGAACACATGGACATCACCAAACGCTGGGTTTCCTCCTTCTTAATGCTTTGCCAGGCCTTTACAGCCGCAGCCTTCAGGTCTTGCTTGTTTGTGGGTCTTTCCGTCTTAAGTCTGGATTTGAGCAAGTGAAATGCATGCTCAATTGGGTTAAGATCTGATGATTGACTTGGCCATTGCAAAATGTTCCACTTTTTTGCACTCATGAACTCCTGGGTAGCTTTGGCTGTATGCTTGGGGTCATTGTCCATCTGTACTATGAAGCGCCGTCCGATCAACTTTGCGGCATTTGGCTGAATCTGGGCTGAAAGTATATCCCAGTACACTTCAGAATTCATCCGGCTACTCTTGTCTGCTGTTATGTCATCAATAAACACAAGTGACAGAGTGCCATTGAAAGCCATGCATGCCCATGCCATCACGTTGCCTCCACCATGTTTTACAGAGGATGTGGTGTGCCTTGGATAATGTGCCGTTCCCTTTCTTCTCCAAACTTTTTTCTTCCCATCATTCTGGTACAGGTTGATCTTTGTCTCATCTGTCCATAGAATACTTTTCCAGAACTGAGCTGGCTTCATGAGGTGTTTTTCAGCAAATTTAACTCTGGCCTGTCTATTTTTGGAATTGATGAATGGTTTGCATCTAGATGTGAACCCTTTGTATTTACTTTCATGGAGTCTTCTCTTTACTGTTGACTTAGAGACAGATACACCTACTTCACTGAGAGTGTTCTGGACTTCAGTTGATGTTGTGAACGGGTTCTTCTTCACCAAAGACAGTATGCGGCGATCATCCACCACTGTTGTCATCCGTGGACGCCCAGGCCTTTTTGAGTTCCCAAGCTCACCAGTCAATTCCTTTTTTCTCAGAATGAACCCGACTGTTGATTTTGCTACTCCAAGCATGTCTGCTATCTCTCTGATGGATTTTTTCTTTTTTTTCAGCCTCAGGATGTTCTGCTTCACCTCAATTGAGAGTTCCTTAGACCGCATGTTGTCTGGTCACAGCAACAGCTTCCAAATGCAAAACCACACACCTGTAATCAACCCCAGACCTTTTAACTACTTCATTGATTACAGGTTAACGAGGGAGACGCCTTCAGAGTTAATTGCAGCCCTTAGAGTCCCTTGTCCAATTACTTTTGGTCCCTTGAAAAAGAGGAGGCTATGCATTACAGAGCTATGATTCCTAAACCCTTTCTCCGATTTGGATGTGAAAACTCTCATACTGCAGCTGGGAGTGTGCACTTTCAGCCCATATTATATATATAATTGTATTTCTGAACATGTTTTTGTAAACAGCTAAAATAACAAAACTTGTGTCACTGTCCAAATATTTCTGGCCCTGACTGTATCTCTTTATTACATCAGAGAGACTTTAACAAAAGGCATCCTTAGCATATGTTTTGCTTGGTGCCTGAAAAATTCATGACAAGTCATAATACTGCAAAATGTCTAATTGCCTGAAAATGTGTCTATATTACTCCGAGGTCTCCTAGTACTACACTGAACCCCGTTTTAAGCTCATCCTTATTAATGTTCATGTGAGCTCATCATCTCATCTAAGGGGAAAGCGGATGACAACCCGAGGTAATCAGTAAATTATTTAAAATGAGTCTACAATAACATACTTTTAGGCATGTATCGGTCTAATATCGGAGTTTTACATCTAGAAAGTGCAAAAAAAATTGTTAATACATTTTTACAACACACATGCTCTGTGAGGTATAGAGTGATGTTTACATTTCTAGAATGTAGAGATTTTAAACAAAGAAACCAAAAAATATTGCTTGCCCATCTCACAAGCTAGGAAGCATTCTTTCTGTGATACACAAGCCTTGGTATCTGTATTTTTCTACAGAAGCAAATTTAGAAAAGAAGGTTATTAAACTGCTCTCTTTGCTGTTGTCTTGTGCAAAGAATAAAAAAGCTGTTATTTAGGTGTTGCTTAGAGATGAGTGGATAGATTTACAATGGACTGAGTTAAATTTTCAGAAATTTGTAGTTTGACGCAAATATGCATATTTTGAAATTCGATATGCGGTTCACAAAAAAATAAATTGCTCAACCCAATTCTTCACACTGCTAAGTCATCAGACACCAGGAAAATGCCATTTTGCATTACCATGTGGCCTTCCCCATGATGCCCTGCAGCTATGACATCTTATGGATTATCATACCTTTTACTGTGGTGGTCAGTACCTGGGCCATCAGAAATCAGCAGTTCCCAGTGAAGCACAATTTGTACAGCAGAGTTACTGGGTAAGTCTTTCTCTACTGTAGAGTGTAAACGTTTATGGTCAGTGGGGTCCACTTTCTATCAAGCCTGTAAAGTGTGAACTCTTATGTTTAGCAAGGTTCTCCCTCTCTATCCTCTCCTTCACGTGTATTTTCAAGCAATTACAAGCTGCAATTCAACCAAAATTGTTTACCAGAAAGCTAATTTTAGGGGAGAATTTGATGAAGTTGGTGAATTTAAATTTCAAACGATTCGCTCAACGTTAGTGCTATTACTACAGTAGAACATAGATCAGACACTTACACTTGCACTTACTATGCAGGTCCAGCACTTCCCTATCACTTGAATCTTTGGATATCTCAAATCTTATTGGGGTGCACCACTGCAGTAGTACACCACAGTCAGATTTAGATTTTTTTTATCCCTAGATGTAATGAGCTGTGTCCTCTGACCTCTATTGCTAGGCTGTAAAATTCTAAAATGGCACTCCTTGACTAGCCCCCTAATTGGCAGCCCTAGACCACATGATGTGATAGCTACAAAACATTAAGAGAAAGTCCGTGTGATTGCGTCTGACGTCATTAGCCTGCTCTCTGGCTGTGTCAGGCATTGTTTTTCTGATCTTTGCAAATTGAATTGCAAATTGTTTGAATTTTAGGGTACTTGAAAATTTGATTTAAATCAATCTGGTTATCTATATTTGCAGCCTTTTAGCAGTTGGCACAATATACCGAACATCATTGGCTAGAGCAAGTGGTGTGAATACCTCACTCCAGACAGTTGACAGATAGAAGTCAACTTCATATTGTACTGTGTTCTACATTTAGAGGATTTATCTTCTGATCAATTCATTATGGCATCTTCAAAATTTATCTTAAGGATAATGAAGTCTCTGTCTTCAATTCACCAACATTTGCATTTTTATCTTACAAATGGGGAGCTCTTACCACAGGATCAAAGTCTTGGGCACATGGCTGGAATCAACTTTACATCCCGACACATGGGATCACAATTAAACAAATAGATGTACCGGAATCTTGGAATCTTTTTATACACATATTGTTGGTGTAATGTATTAATTCATTATGAATATCTGTATATAACAATGTGTATTGTATGTTTTTTGATCATATGTTGTGTCTATATTTGGACATTTTATTGTTTAATTGTGATCCCATGGGAGGTTCAAATTTCATTTGGTTTGGTTCAAATTTCTTAGGTTTGGAATTGGATTCCATCTCCACCTGTTATCATCAAGGGATCACATATAAATGATGCCGGACTCTAGAAGTCATTTAGCAGGACAAGAACCATCTGAAACGCGTTGCTGGTTTCTATGATCATTTGCTCGCCTTGAGGTTTTTTATATTACCATTGTATGTCTACCTTTTGGATTATTTTGATTTTTGTAATAAAGCCTTGGAAATTTTACTGAGCACATGGAGCTGGATCCTTACTGCTTTTTCTACTGATGTTCACACTGGAGAGGGTGTTTTCCGTGCTCCAAGGGGGTGGGGGCACAGGCACAGGTGAGCTGGCTTTTTTTTCTATTACTCACTTGATGACCCCTGTGGTTGCCATGACTTTTTTCCTGTGCAGAGCGAAGGCACTCACAGGAGATCAGCATTTCTGATGATCAGCACAGGCGATCACACTGTGCAGTGATAAAGTTCCCTAGGGGGACTAATAAAATCATTGAAATATGTAAAAAAAAGTTTTAAAAAATATTAAAAAATAAAAAACCTAAATTTTCACATCACCCCCCCCTTTTTTCAAACTGAAAATAAAATAATATTAAAAAAGTATACATAAATGAAATATATACAGAAATGCCCAGGTTATCAAAAAAAATTCCAAAAGCTAAAACGATTTTTTTTTGGTCACTGCAACATTGCATTAAAATGCAATAACAGGCGATCAAAGCATTGTATATATGAAAAAAATGGAATAATTTAAAACGCCAGCTCGATAAAAAAAAAAAAAATAAGCCATCTGTCACGGGTGTGACAGACAGTACTGTAGTGACCAGCAATAGAAGGTCACAGTGTTGTCAATTTTCAGTGAACTGGTAGCGCCTCTGCTGGATTTTCATCCTTTTCCCTTTCAGACCCAGCAGAGCAAGCAGGTGGTCTGCACTCATCTGTGGTATTGTTGCTGAAACGTTGCTAAACTTCTACCGGAGTCATCTGTGGTTAAGTAGTTCATGTACTTTCTCCTGTGTCCTCCTTGTGTCTTCTTTAGTATTTAGTGGGTTCTGTCAAGGGTCAACATCTCTCCCTTTCCAAGACAGAGGGTTTCCCTCCCCTTCCCTTTTGCTGTTAGCTTGATACTTTTCTGTACCTAGCGTGATACCATCACTGTGCCCCAGATCCTGAAAATGAGAATGGTACAAGTCTTGGCAAAATAGCAACAAAAGCCCAGTTCTCTTTTTTGACAAACGTCTACATTTTTTTTCACCATTTGGATAAAAGTAAAACTATACTTGTTTGGTATCTACAAACTCGTACTGACCTGGGGAATCATAATGCCAGGTCATATTTACCGAAAATGAACATGGTAAATAAAAAAGCTCCAAAACAATCGTGCAATTGCACTTTTTTGTAATTTCACTACACTAGATTTTTTTTTCCATTTTCCATTTTTCAGTACAATATGGAGTAAAATGAATGGTGTCATTCAAAAGTACAACTTGTCCCGCAAAAAACAAGCCCTAATATGTTTGTGAATTCCTGCTAATGAACCGGATCCGGCAACTTGGGAAATAAAAAAAAAAATAAACGAAGGAAAAATAAAAATAAAACAGGCGCGCTATACTTACCAATTCTCTGGCATGGCTGTAACTGTTTCCGAGCCGCTCACTCTACTTCCTGGACCACTCATTATAGCTCATCCATATGCACTGCTTCCCCCAACACCAAGCAGTCCGGGCATCTGTGATTGGTTGCAATCATATGCGCCCCCAGCCTGTGTGACAGCGATTGACTGCATGGAATCACTGACCCTGTCTGCAGGTCCTTATCATGGTGTAAAATGAAATAAAATACAAAAATTGGTGTATGGTCCCCCTGTATTGATAGCATAGCATATATAAAGCATATGGCTAAACTCTGCAGTCCCCTTCCATGTGCTTATCTTGACTGTTTCAAAATAAGAGAAACCACATGGGGCTTTTTTTAATTATTTAAATAAATAATTTTAAAATGGTATACAGTCCACCCCAATTTTCACACCCAGCCATGATAAAGCACGACAGCTGGGGAGACCCATGCTTATTGGACCCCAGCCTAAAAATAGCAGCCTGCAGCCACCCCGGATTGTCACATCCTACCCCCATTGCTACTGCACCAGGGCAATCGGGATGAGCTGGGTAAAGTTCCAGAGTTGTTACATCTAATGGATGCAACAAACCTGGGTGGCTGCAGGCTGCTATTTTTAGGTTGGGGTTAATTAGCATGGGCTTCTCCAGCCTGAGCATAACAGCTCTCAGCTGTTGGCTATATCAGTTTGGGTGCCGTTAAAATTGCAGCATGCGCATATATTCTTATTTAGTTTTACACTCCAATAAGGGACCCAGACAGTGTGTGTAATTTCAACCAATCACAGATGCTGTCACACAGGCTGGTGGCACTATCTGACTGCAACCAATCACAGATGCCAGGACTGCAGGTGAACGGGGGAAGCAGTGAATATGTATGAGGCTAATGAGTGGCCCCAGAAGTAGAGTGAGTGGCCTGGAAGCAATTACAGCTGCGCTAGATAGCACGTTTACTCTAATCCCCGTATCCCTTCTGCCACCATTTTAAAGTCCAGGATTCTGGTCCCCATTGACTTATATAGGGACTAGCATCCGGCCAGATCAATTCTGGGCTGAAAATTTTTCTTATTTTTATATTCTGTTAGACACGTCAATCCCGGATATCTGCCAGTCTGCCCATCAAGGGGTTAAAACATAAGCATGTGATCATTAATATTTTGACCATAGGCTGTCCCAAAACTTCAACAATAATTTTATTAAAAAATAGTTTATATTTTAAAATTTTTAAGACAGCCCAGTACTTTTTAAGAGCTTAAGATAGTTGTCTGCTTTCAGACAAAAATTAGGCCACTTATCTGTTTAATCCTTTGCCTCTCCTGTGCAGCTTCACCACTGATCCTCTTCAAGTTTTGTTTACTGTGAAGCAGCTGTGTGATGCCCCTTCTACAACATGTGACGCACTACTGGCATCAACATCTTGGATCATGCTGAGATAGAAGGTACAATACATCTGAGGTCAGTGATTGGCTGCAGTGTTCACCTGTTTCAGATATCATCCCTGCAAACCTGTAGACAAGTGGGTAGGAGCAGTGATTTAAGGCCGCTTTACACGCTGTGATCTCGCTAGCGAGATCGCTAGCGTGCGTGCCCACTCCCATCGTTTGTGCGTCACGGGCAAATCTCTACCTGTGGCGCACAAAATCGCGCGGACCTGTCACACTACTTACTTGCCTAACGACGTCGCTGTGACCAGCAAACCGCCTCCTTTCTAAGGGGGCGGTTTGTTCGGCGTCACAGCGACATCACTAAGCGGCCGCCCAATAGAAGCGGAGGGGCGTAGATGAGCAGGACGTAACATCCCGCCCACCTCCTTCATTCCTCATTGCCGGCGGACGCAGGTAAGGTGAGTTTCCTCGTTCCTGCGGTGTCACACATAGCGATGTGTGCTGCCGCAGGAACAACGAACAACATCATACCTGCAGCAGCAACGATAATTGGGAATAGGGGGGAATGTCACCGAATAGCGATTTTGAACGTTTTTGCGACAATTCAAAATCGCACATAGGTGTCACACGCAACGACATCGCTAACGCGGCCGGATGTGCGTCACAAATTCCGTGTCCCCAACGACATCGCTTTAGCAATGTCGTAGCGTGTAAAGTGGCCTTTAGGCAAAACTGAAGTCATGGAAGCTTTACTAAGTAAGCAAAGCTTTTTTGTGTGATTTGACATTAGCTGCCTGGGGCCCAGTTTTGCTTGAAATGAAATGACCCCTTTAATTTTAGAACTTTCTCTCTTTTACACTTCCTTTGAATTATTTCCACACTTAACATAGCCCATACAAAGGAAGAGAAACTATTACATGGAATTAGCTTTACCTAGACAGGCGTCAGGCAGGTAATGTTAGAGGTAGTGTGCAAAATAGAAAAGAGGCATGCTACAAAATAACATGTAAAATGCCTGTGCTAGACAAACAATAATGCACTATGAAGGCTAAATATACATAAACCATTGTAAGATATTACATGTAATGACTCTTCTCAGATATACTGCTAATATTCTTTAACCTTACAGAGCACAGATAGGACATAGAGTAAAAAGTGTTTCATGCAAACATACTCAAGTTAGACAAGAAAATATGGCAGTTGTCTACTTGTGAAAGCACACAGCTGGAAGGCTAATTTTTCAAATGTGAACAGTTTATTACAGCAATAGAGATCTTCCTAAACTACCACACTCTGGAACAAGAGTTTAGATAAGGCCAGCTATGTCATATATCATCCCTTGAAAATATGATGTGCTTCTGTTAAAGACAAGATTTAAGGAAATTACAGTATATATGTAACTATTTACTCATTTCATGGCTATAAGGTACTGTGGCTAAGAAATATATTGAACTTTCAAAGGTTAGGATTTATTTTTATCAATGGAACTACATCTTTATGTTATCAGATGGAAACTGGTGTTGGTATAAAGCTACATATTCATATAGATTGAAAAAAGAGATTGGTCAATCAAGCTCATACTTTCTCCAGCAGTTATACATTTTCTATCCATATATTATTTATAACCCACAATGCTTTGACTACTGAGGAAATCATCCAGCCCTTTCTTAAATTTTGTTATAATGTCTCCTGCTAATTAAAAACACCTGTGTCAAATGGAGGTGTACCGCCCCAGCGTCAGCAGCCAAGACTGCTCGGATCCGGATCTGAGGTGGCTCGAGGGGTCTCCGGACCCGACAGTGGTCACGCGGCCACTAGAAATAAAAGGGGAGTATTTACAGGGGATTTTGTGTTTAGAGTTCGTGACGCCACACACGGTGTGTGGTAAGGTGGAGTACCACCGCTGCTGTTGGGACCGCCTGGTGGCGATGGAATGGTAGCCAGGTGTTTAACCCCTCCATGGGTAGGGGGATAATGCCCAGGGGCTTGGTGATGGTGAGAGGGGGATGCCATTGGGGAGGAAAGGGTCACTGCATACTCACTCAGTCCAATAACGCTGACACCGACAACTGGTAAACCGAAATTCTGAGCACCGCTGCAGCAGGGAGGGAGTACACCTTGATCCCGTGCCCAATGGTGTTGCTTGTTAGCCTGTGACCTTTCCCTTGACACCTTCTTTACTGGTTGGTCCCTGTAGTATAGAACTAGTCGAGTCCTGCTCACCCATATGGCTAATGGAGTGAGCTTGCTCTCAGGGTTCACGCTTGGGATTTTCTGGACTGTGTATTGGGAAACTCCTATCTCCCTCATTGCGCTAGTACCCCGATTTTGGAGCGGGTGGAGAACGAATCTTGAACACTTCGCCCTCATCGGGTAAATTACCAGGACGCTTGAAGCTACGTCCCGGTCTAGGGTCCACGAAACCCGTCGTGCCCTGGCCCCTGCCCGGAGATGGCACAAGGCCACCAGCTGCCCTCCTCGGCAGTTCCGTGCCCCTTGACACGATCCCCTGCGACCGGGGTTCCAGGTCCTACCAGGCCCAGACCAACGTCTGCCACCTAGTATTGAACAAGGAGCCCAGCTCCTGACCTCCTCCAACTGACTTGTGACCTCTCCTCTCGAGAGTCACCACACATCTGACTGCTCCTGACACTCCTGACCTTCCCAAACCAACGCCCCAAGTGGGCGGCCAGGAACCCGTTACCAAGGAGGAGATGGACATCATGCAAAAGGGCAGATTCCACAATATACTGTGACGACCTGATAGGCCAGGGCATCACAGTAGCGAGCTGGTTGAAGTAAAAAACAAAGGCGGACAGACCATGCAATGCAACAAAGCTGGAGAAAAAGACACGAACTGCACATTTGTAAATCATCAGTTGATCTAATGCTGCTAAGCAAAAATTTAAATACCTGAACAAGAGAATGTGACACACCCGCGCCGGGGCCGTGGGGCATCCGTTACCGGGACACGGTTCTGCTTCTGGGACAATGCGGTGGCAAGGCCAGATTACGTGACCCCACCGGTACCATTTAAATATAAAGGGGATGATGACCGTTTATTTGTAACACCATCTATGGTATGCGGCAAGTTAGATGCCGCCACTTTGGGATGCAGACCTCTGGAGCAGATGGTGACACAGCTGAGATGGTGCAGCTCTCCACAGGCAGAGCTGGGCTCCAGGGCAGATGGGGGTAGAAGTAGGCGATGGCAGGGATTGCAAGGCCGGAGGCACAGGCAAATAACGGAGCGACACAGGAATGCAGTCTCAAGATGTTTACTCACTGTAACAGGTTCCAAGGTAACACAACATCAATGATCGCCTTTGGAGTGCTGGGTTCCACTGTGAAGGGCTCCAGCCGATCCCGGGTAGTTTGGAGGTCAAGAACAGTGCACCTTTCTTAGGTACCTTCCCTGGTCATCTTCCTGCGCCTGCTTCTCCCTAGTGTTTTGCACCCTCACACACAGAGCCCTGAGCTGGTGTCTGAGGACCTTGTTGGGTGGCATGAAGCTCTATCTCTTGGCCCTATGTGGTCACTTTCCAGCGGATTCATGTGATGATTTGGCTTTGGTACTAGATGTGCTCTCAGCCTCTGGTTTTACTAGCGGAGTATGTAGTTTCTTTTCCTCTAGCCTTGGGTCCCCGATTTGCGGCAAAGTCCCTTCACTCCGTTGCCATTGTTGCCACAGATCTTCACTCCTCCACTGCTTCTTCTTGCCTCCCTGACACTACAGTGTTCTCCCACTAACTAAACTCCACCCCTGGCCTGAATTTGGGTTCACCATGCCCTTACCATGTTTGATAAGGTGTTGCTGAGTGAAAGTGTTGTATGTTTTGTGTGCATACCGGTGGATGACCTCTTCCATACCCAGGATGGAATACCACACCTCCGGATGAGGTGCAGTACCTCTGTGATGACTGAAGCCTCAGGGGCGCCACACTCCCCCACAGCAAATCCCAGCACGTCCTCGGGCTTGAACAAAACAAAATTACAGTGGTGTTATGACAGGCAAATTTTGGATGCTGCAAACAATGTAAACATTTTCTTCTTTTTATGGGAGGCATCATCTTGAACGTTACCAACATTATAAACTCGAAAAACCAAAAAGAAAGGAATCACTGACACTACCTTAAATAAATAAATATACAAGTTTATTAGTCAATTGTATAAAAACACATAAGTTAAAAGAGGTTCAAAAATAGGGTGCTGGAGGGGATACAAAAAGCGAGGAGCTGCATACCACTGCTGAAAGAGTACAAAAAGGTGCATCAAGTAGTGGCTGGGAACCTGTGTCACCAGGTAATAATTTATAAAGTGGCTCAAAGCCTGCAATAATTACCGTATGGACCAAAATGTGGTGCAGCCACGTGCATAAGTATTGGGCACAAGAAATAATAAGTGCCCAGCACACAGGCGCTGCGCCTAACTAAAATAGCATAAAGCCGGGGAGAAGATAACCCCTAGCACGTGACAGGATCCACACAAGTTTGCAGGTCAGAACGATAAACAAGGACACATACCCATAATAACCGAATCAGCAGAGGGAAGTGCAGCTCCACAGACCCCAACGCGTTTCGCGAGGGCTTCTTCACTGGGGGTCGCAATAAGTGGTGTGTTTCCCAGGGTATAAATACATACAGGACAGCTGATCAGAATTAGCGCGATGGCGACACACGTAATGGCGCATGCGCAGTCGGCCCGAGTGGGTCGCCCGGAAACTGCGTCAGCACTCCAGTGACAAGGTCCGGGAGGGAAAACCCCTTCAGACGTCACATCCGGCCAGTCACTCGGTGGAGGCATCAGCAGTCACCAGGCAACGCAGGTCAAGCGCGCGTGCGCACTGTGTCACCAGCGTTTGAATGCAGTTCCACAAAGACCAACATGGGAAGGTCGCATCCAAAAGAAAGCAGACCAAGACCATGTTGGAAAAGTCAGTACCAGGGAGCATAGACAACATCAGCCGCATCTTAGTACGACAAAAACCCATATGTAAATGTATAGAAATGTAAAGGCATAGCATATATCATTAGATATCCGAAGAAAAGTACAAACAACATTTACAAAAAATATATCAGGTGTCGGGCTGATGCTCATCCATGATCCCATGACAAAATATTCATAATCCATAGTCAGGTACACATATGATATGTAACGTGGAAGAAAAGATCCAGTAACAAATAACCACAGCACTAAAAACAAGAAGAAAGAGAAAAGAAAACACACACACATTAATAAAAACTGTGGAAAAGAAAGGCAAATATTATTGTCGATTAACAATATAGTACAACACGCCAAGATGTTAAAGACATGGATAGAAAAGTAAAGAAAAATGTAAAGCAATAAATAAATGAAAAATTGAAGAAATGAAAAAATGGTAGTGACCGAGGCAGGACCTCACATTATAAAAAGGGGGCAAAGGAGAGCCTCTCGTTGAGGCCATTAGGGGCAACAGATCCCACGAGCACAATCCATCTGCATTCCATTTGTGCAAGGCGCCGTTGCAGATCACCTCCACGAATACCTCCGTGTAAGCAGTCAATACCTCTGATTTTAAGACATTTTGGATTGCAATCGTGGAACCTGAGAAAATGTCGGGGAAGAGTTTTCAGAGTAGTTATGTCCTCCACATCACGTGCTGCCACAATGTCCCTCACGTGTTCGCGAGTACGAACACGTAGCTCCCGTGATGTCAGACCCACATAAATTAATCCACATGCACATGTGGCATAGTAGATGACATATGTTGATTTACACGAAATGTATTTGTTGATCTTAAACTCACGTTTGCCATCTGATGACATAAAGGTGGCAGCACGGATGATATTCTTACATCCCATACAGTCACCACATGGAAAGCAGCCCAGCCGAGGTTTACCTGCCCCGGGAATGCTGGGCTGCCTTACCACGTAGTGACTCTGCACAAGTAGATCTCGAAGGTTTTTGCCCCTGCGGGCCGTCATTAGAGGTTCAGACGGCAAAGACAGGGCCAATGAGGGTTCAGTAGTAAGGATGGACCAGTGACGTGATAAAATTGTCCGCATCTTATTCCACTGGTGGTTAAATGTGGAAATAAAGTGGACTGGTGAATTTACTTCTTCTTCCCCTCTTCCCTTCATGTTGGGGTTCAAAAGATCACTACGTTGGCATTTCTTGGCCCGCTTGTAACCATCATTAATAGACCGCTTACTATACCCCCTTTCCAAAAACCTTCTTCTTAAATCCGATGCCTGTTGTTCAAAGAACGGGTCAGTGGAACAAATACATCACATCCTCAAGAATTGGCCCCTAGGAACCGCCCTGATGGTAGAGGTTAGATGTGCCGAGGAAGCGTGAAGGAGTGAGTTGACAGACGTCTCCTTCCGATGGACATCCGTCTCAATCCTACCATTCTCCTGGACTAAGAGTCGAATGTCCAGGAAATCGATGGATGATCGATTGTACTTATATGTCAGTCTGATATTAAAGCTGTTACGGTTAAGATCGGACATAAAGTCCTGCAGCTCTGGGATGGTCCCATGCCACACAATGAGTAGATCATCTATGTAGCGGAACCATCCTGAAACGAGGGAGGAGGCGTGGGCGCCACCCCGGAATACCTCCCGCTCCCAAAAGCCGAGGAACAGGCATGCATATGATGGCGCACACGCCGCCCCCATTGCGGTCCCCCGCTGCTGTAAATAAAATTTGTCCCTAAAGGTAAAAAAGTTATGGGTTAAGATAAACCGCAACAGCTCCAAAACCAGATCACATAGTGCCACGTCCATATTACTCATCCTTAGAAAGAAGTCAACTGCCCTCACTCCATCCCGATGGTCTATGCATGTGTACAAAGACTCCACGTCGGCAGTTACCAAAAGTGCACAAGGATCAAGATGTAATCCGTCCACCTGTTTCAAAATGTCCATGGTGTCTCTGACATAGGAGGGCAACGTCTCAACTAGTGGTCTTAAATAGTATTCGATGAATTTACACACCGGGTCGCAGAGCCCTCCCATGCCAGAGACAATCGGACGGCCAGGGGGATTCAGTTGATCCTTGTGCACCTTTGGCAACAGGTAGAAGGTAGGAACAGTGGGAAATTTTGTCAAAAGGCCATCCATGATCTTTTTGGTTATGGTACCCTCTGTGACTGCCCTCTCAAGGATAGTTAACAAGTCCTCCATGAACCCCTTCAGTGGACAGGATGATAGCAAGGAGTATGTATCTTTCTGTCTGAGTTGTTTAAGTGCCTCCTTCTCGTATTTCTCTATAGGCCAGATGACGACATTCCCCCCCTTGTCCGCTGGTTTTATCACAACATTGTCAAGAGCTCTAAGTTCATTGAGGGCACGTCTTTGGATAGATGTTAAATTGTCATATTCGCATGTATTCTTCAATTTGCGAAGTTCATTTGTGACAAGACGTGTAAAAATCTCAACTTGTGGGCATAAGGACAAGGGGGGAAAGGTCGTGCACCTAGGCCTGACACCTGAAGGAAATTTACCTCTCGGATCGCCTCCAGACTCGTATTCCAGCTCCTCCAAGGTACGTAAAGCAATCTGTTCCTCAGCTGTATTAAACCCCAGATCCAACATTATAAACTTTTGCATTACAATATAAAACTCGTCAATGTAAAACATAATTTTCACACAATTAACTTTGCTGATGAGCCTGTGATGCCAAAGTTCCTTGCACCGCTCATGATTCTGTGCAACATCAGCAACTAATTGAACAATGTGGGGGACCTGCCACAAACAAGCCACCAACGTAGGCTCTGGGTAGGCAACAGAGCATTCCTGACCACGCTTTATTACTTCTGCCACACCAGAAGGGTTTTATCTTGTGTGGTCTGTGAATTCTGCTAGAGAGCACTGTAATCAGTGCAACTATTTACACTGCAGTCCTGGTCACCCATAGTCCAGTGACCCAGTTGTCCATTTTAACTCACACAAAACATTATCAATAAGCTTATTCACATTATCAAGACTATCAGATCAACTTATTCACATTTCTTCAAAACTGGCTTACTACTTCTTATCTTCTTTCTGGGGGCTGGCTTCTGGTTCCAGATTATTCTGCCCACTCAATGGACAGCCTCGGGCATAATGTCCCGCCTTGTCGCAGCGGTGGCAAATCGGTTGCCCATTGAAATCTTAGCGGTCAGTAACTTGACTTTGGAACGACGGGGTCCCCCGCCACCACAGAACATCATCCGGACTGGAAGCCAGCTCAATAGCTGCTGGCTGTGGGGTCACTTGGAATTTCTGCACAATCTTGGCTAGGGCGGTTATACCTTTGGTGATCTCCTGCACTTGGAGCCAGAAGTCAACCAGAGGGTCACCACCTAGGGTCTGCTCACTGGCTCCCACCATCATCAGAGTGGAGGACATCACCTCCATGCACGGGACTGCCAGGGGCCGAAGGGGGGCAGGGTTGCTCGGAGTTGGGTTTCGCAACACCCGAATAGCCCAATCCTTAAATTGTGCAAAGTTGAGTTTAGGGTTTTGTGGGGCCATTATATGCAGCTGTGTTTGGTGGTTATTGGACAGGAGCCGCTCCATAAACTGGTCAGTTAGCAGCCGGTTCTCATTGTGCACACCACCAGGATCCAACTGCTTAACAGCCCACATTGCCTCCTGAAGATTCAGAGCATAGTCCCGTACACTGTTCTGTTCCCTTTGTTTGCACCCAAAGAACCTCATCTTTATCTCGGCTGCCATGCGGGTGTCGAAGGTGGCTTTTAGCTTTGTCAGGATCTGCCTCACTGTTCCCTTGTCAGCCTCGGACTAAGATTTTACCTCTCGCTGGGCTGCACCCGTTAGCTGGCCAATTAGGATGTTCGCTTTCTGGCTTTCAGTCAGGGGGTACACCTTGAACAAACTATTCAGTATCTCCTGGGGAGTCTGGGGTTCATTCTGCGCCACTCCGGCAGTGGGGCTTCTCTTTGCAGCCTTTTCTGGGTTCCGCCCACGATAGCATGCACCCTTTCTTCCCGCGCCGTGCGGTTAATGGCAGTCGTTGTTTTAGTGAACATTATTTGCACAGTCTGTTAAGGTGCACAGTATCCGTGGCAACAGGCACGACAATACTGTTCGTGACGTCAAGTTGACACGCTCACACTGGGGCAGGGGGGCACCCATTACCGGGCCGCGGTTTTGTTTCTGGGCACCGTGGTGGCAAGGCCCATTTCCGTGACCCCGGTGGTGTCGTTCAAATATAAAGGGGATGATGACAGTTTATTTGAGACGTCACTTGTGGTATGTGGCAAGTTAGATGCCGCTGCTGCGGGATGGGGACCTCTGTCACAGATGGTGGCACAGCTGAGATGGTGCAGCTCCCCACAGGCAGAGCTGGGCCCCAGGGTGGATGGGGGTAGTAGTAGGTGATGGCAGGGGTTGCAGGGCCAGAGGCACAGGCAACTAACGGAGAGACACAGGGATGCAGTCGCAAGATGTTTACTCACTGTAGCAGGTTCCAAGGTAACACGATGCCAGTGACCGCCTTTGGAGTGCTGGGTTCCACTGTGCAGGGCTCCAACCCAGGTAGTTTGGAGGTCAAGTTTGGTGCATCTTTCTTATGTACCTTCCCTGGTTGTCTTCCTGCGCTTGCTTCTCCCTCCTGCTTTGCGCCCTCACACACAGTGCCCTGAGCCGGTGTCTGCGGAACTTGTTGTGTGGCATGAAGCTCTATCACTTGGCCCTATGTGGTCACCTTCCAGCATATTTGGGTGCAGATTTGGCTTCTGTACTAGATGTGCCCTCAGCCTCTGGTTTTACTAGCAGAGAATGTAGGTTCTACTCCTCTAGCCTAGGGACCAGACCTGATCTGTGGCCAAGTCTCTCCACTCCATTGCTGTATGTGGAACGGGGCTACAGGAGTATGGCACAGTTCCCGGGTTCCCTAGGACCCCTTCTATCTTATCTATAACAACAATCTGGGCACTATAATGCTCAGATAAGAAGTGGAGCTGAATGCATAGTAATTCTTGAAAAGTACAAAACTTTATTTATTACAAAGTCACAAGTAAAAACAGGAAAAAAGCCCTCAAAGTGGAGCACATCATCCTCAGTTAATAACCCTCAGAGAAATATATACAAGGATACATCCACAGGTATATTTATATATAGCCACGACTGGCTGATAACAGAGACAACAGAAGTCTATTAAGCTGGGTTTACACACTGCAACATCTCAAACGACATCGCTGTAACGTCACCGGTTTTGTGACACAATAGCGATGTTGTTTGCGATGTTGCAGTGTGTGAAACACATCAGCGACCCGGCCCCTGCTGTGAAGTTGTAATCGTTACAAATCGTTCAGGACCATTCCTAGGTCCTTTGTTTCCCGCTGTGCAGCAAGCATCGCTGGAAAGTTTCAGTGTGTGAAAGACTTTGCAGAGACTTTGTTAGCAACTTCCCTTTCAAAAGGCTGCTTATCAACGTCCCCAACAACCAGCTAGGTCGCTCTGCAGGTCCGGATCGCTGTTGAGTTGTTGGCCAGGTTTGCCTGTTTGACAGCTCACCAGCGACTTAGCAGAGACTTAGGGAGGTCGCTGTTACGTCACAAAACCGGTGACGTTACAGCGATGTCCTTTGCAATGTTACAGTGTGTAAACCCAGCTTTAGTCTCCTCAGGCATATATAAGCCAATTTAGAATATCAATGCTATATCAGCCAGTAAATAGCAAAATAGTTAGGTGCTACTATTCATGAAAATGTTCAAGATCATGTCACCTGCCCATCAGCACCAGATGTGCATTATTAAATAAGCTATAAACAGCGTGCAAATAACACACTGGTTTGCACCTGCATAAATCTACCGTGCTGATGAGGAGGTGGTGAAGAGAAAAAACTTCACAGGGCTAATTAACATTCAGTAAGCACCCATGGTCTATCATGAAACACTATATGGCTGATAACAGAGACAACAGAGGTCTATTAAGGTACCTTCACACATAACGACTTACCTGCGATCCCGAAAACGATGCGACCTGATAGGGATCGCAGGTAAGTCGCTGAGAGGTCGCAGGTGAGATGTCACACAGTCAGATCTTACCAGCGATGCAGAACAGTACAGATCGCAGTAGCGACCTGTATAACAATCTCAGCAGTCACTGTGATCCTGTTACACAGTGTCAAACACAGCGATGTGTCCTGCCCAGCAGGACATCGCCTTTGAAGAAAATGGCCTGGACCATTCTGCAACGACTAGAGATCTCACAGCAGGGGCCTGATCGCTGGTAAGTGTCACACATAACGAGATCGCTAACGGGATCGCAACTGCGTCACCAAAACGGTGACTCAGCTGCGATCTTGCTAGCGATCTCGTTATGTGTGACAGTACCTTAAGTCTCCTCAGGCATATATAAGCCAATTTAGAATATCTCTGCTGTCTCAGCCGGCAGATGACAAAATAGTTCGATATAAACCATTAGGTGCAACTATTCCTGAGAATATCGACTGCCTGTTTATACAAGCGGCAGAATTTATAGGTATTACTTTTGATAATATGAGGATTTGCACATTGTCATGAAGTATTTGTTGTTTAATATTTAATATTTTCTTCTCCACATTTACTATGTTTGCACTCTTATCTGAGCATTATAGTGCCCAGATTGTTGTTATAGATCAGTGTTTGAAGTGTGTTCATCAAGGACAATTGATATTTAAATCCTCTTCTATCTTATGCCTGAGCTGAGCTGCACCAGCTCCAGACCACAGGTCTTTAATAGTGATGAGCGAGTATGCTTGTTACTACTCGGTACTCGCACGAGTATCACTGTACTCGGGCTACTCGGCGGGTACCGAGTAATTTCGCGATACTTGTGCTGTACTCGTGGTCTTCATCCCTGCATGTTGGCGCTCTTTTGAGAGCCAGCCCTCATGCAGGGATTGGCTGGCAGACCACTGCAATGCCACAGCCCTGTTAGTTGTGGAATTGCAGTGATTGGCCGGCCTGCGCAGCGTGACCGAGCCTTTATACCGGCGGGCGCGCTGTGCTCTGCACACAGCCATCTTATATTCCATGCTTTCCACGCCCAAAGGCGCCTATGATTGGTTGCAGTGAGACACGTCCCCATGCTGAGTGACAGGTGTCTCACTGCACCCAATCACAGCAGCCGGTGGGCGTGTCTATACTGTGCAGTAAAATAAATAAATAAATAATTAAAAAAAACGGCGTGCGGTCCCCCCAATTTTAATACCAGCCAGATAAAGCCATACAGCTGAAGGCTGGTATTCTCAGGATGGGGAGCCCCACGTTATGGGGAGCCCCCAACCCTAACAATATCAGTCAGCAGCCGCCCAGAATTGCCACATACATTAGATGCGACAGTTCTGGGACTGTACCCGGCTCTTCCCGATTTACCCTAGTGTGTTGGCAAATCGGGGTAATAAGGAGTTAATGGCAGCCCATAGCTGCCACTAAATCCTAGATTAATCATGTCAGGCGTCTCCCCGAGATTCCTTCCATGATTAATCTGTAAATTACAGTTAAAAAACACACACACCCAAAAAATCCTTTATTAGAAATAAAAAACACTAACAAAGTCACTCATCACCAATTTATTAACCCCGACAAACCCTCCATGTCCGGCGTACTCCACAGTCCTCCAGCGTCGCATCCAGCTCTGCTACATTCAGGTGACAGGAGCTGCAGAATACACCGCCGCTCCGGTCAGCTTCACACAGCAACTGAGGTGAGTAGCGCGATCAGCTGCTGTCAGTCAGGTAACTCACGGCCACCGCTGGATCCAGCGGTGCCGCGATTAACCTCAGTGACAGCAGCTGATCACTATACTCACCTCAATTGCTGCATGGAGCTGACCGGAGCGGCGGTGAGTAGCGCGATCAGCTGAGCTGTCACTGAGGTTACCCGCGGCCACCGCTGCATCCACCGCTGGATCCAGGTAACCTCAGTGACAGCTCAGCTGATCGCTATACTCAGCTCAGTTGCTGTGTGAAGCTGACCGGAGCGGCGGTGTATTCTGCAGCTCCTGTCACCTTCATGCAGCACAGCTGGACGCGACGCTGGAGGTCCGTGGATTACGCGGGACATGGAGGGTTTGTCGGGGTTAATAAATTGGTGATGAGGGACTTTGTTAGTGTTTTTTATTTCTAATAAAGGATTTTTCGGGTGTGTGTGTGTTTTTTAACTGTAATTTACAGATTAATCATGGAAGGAATCTCGGGGAGACGCCTGACATGATTAATCTAGGATTTAGTGGCAGCTATGGGCTGCCATTAACTCCTTATTACCCCGATTTGCCAACGCAGTAGGGTAAATCGGGAAGAGCCAGGTACAGTCCCAGAACTGTCGCATCTAATGTATGCGGCAATTCTGGGCGGCTGCTGACTGATATTGTTAGGCTGGGGGGCTCCCCATAACGTGGAGCTCCCCATCCTGAGAATACCAGCCTTCAGCCGTATGGCTTTATCTGGCTGGTATTAAAATTGGGGGGACCGCATGCCGGTTTTTTTAATTATTTAATTATTTATTTCACTGCACAGTATACACACACACCGGCTGCTGTGTTTGGGTGCAGTGAGACACCTGTCACTCAGCGTGGGGGCGTGTCTCACTGCAACCAATCATAGGTGCCGAAAAGCAGGAAAGCAGGGAATACGAGATTGTTTAATCTCCGGCTTTTTCAAAAGAGGAAAAGCCACCGGAGTTTAGTGAACACAGCTGTGCAGCGCCGCGGCAGTGATCGGGGAACGGTAAGTAAGAGAGAGGGGGGAGAATGACCGACAGACTGTGAGAGGGGGACAGACAAGACAGAGAGAGACCGACAGAGCGAGACCGACCGACGGGAGATAGAATGAAAAAAAAAATGACCGACATCGCTAGTAAAAAGCACAAAACGTGCGTTTTGGACATCGGAGTGCCACACAATGTTTTACGTAAAATCTTTCATGTATTAATCTCAAAAAGTAACATACACCAGCTCTATCTCACTATTGGGTATGTGCCCTTAACATTTCCGCCATGAAAATTCATTTTGGTGTCATTTTGGAAGGTTTTTTGGTGAGTCCGTAAAAATGGCGTAAAACGCGGACAAAATTGTTCACAGCTGTGACTTTTGAGTGATAAATGCTTCAAGGGGTCTTCCCCATGCTGTTGCCATGTCATTTGAGCACTCTTCTGAGACTTTTGTGACATTTTTAGGGTTTCTACATGCTGCCGGGGGTCATTTCAGAAAAATACTCGGGTCTCCCATAGGATAACATTGGGCTCGGTGCTCGGGCCGAGTACACGAGTATCTTGGGATGCTCGGCCCGAGCCTCGAGCACCCGAGCTTTTTAGTACTCGCTCATCACTAGTCTTTAATCATCCACTGCTACTTCTCGACTCCCTGACACTACAGTGTGCGCCCACCTCCCGGCCTGGCTTTGGGTTCACCACACCCTTACCTTGTCTAATGAGGTGTTGCTGAGTGAGAGTGTTGTGTGTTTTGTGTGCATACCGGTGGATGACCTCTTCAATACCCAGGATGCAATACCACACCTCTGGATGAGTTGCAGTACCTCTGTGGAGTTGTCTAGCTCCTTTCACAGGGGGTTGGTGCTGTGTGGTGGCCATTATTGTGGTGATTTTGTGTGGGTGGGGCGGCGTGACCTGGAGTCATGGGGACTCAGCCTTGCAGCATGGGTGTTGTAAGGCATCAGGTCACTTGCCCTGCCAATGCACTGTCACTGCAGGGGTGTTGGCATGCGGTGCCGCACCTTTTAAGGGTTCATATAAGTTAGAGACCCATGCAGAGGTTCGCCTCAGTGCTATACCGAAGGAGCTTCAGTATAGCACTGAGATGTACGGTACATAATTCATATTTTTTATATGTTTTTTTTACCTGAAGAAGGCTTTATGAATAGAGATGAAATGCGTTGTTTTATTATAAACACACATATGTATTTTTTATTAAAATACTCTATGAAGACCGACCTTACCAAAACTTGATATATTGGAAGCGCCACATGCGATCTATTGCATCTTTCTAGATTCCATCTGTTGTATCTCTGATGGAGGGGATTTTTTGCAGCATATTGATCGAGCAGCAGAAGACTTTTAGCTTACTCATGTACATTTTACTGCAATCTAGCTTTTTTATGTCTTTGTAGGGGTCATAGCATTTTACTTCACTCCAATGTGGATGGATAGTTCGCATTGACACTGATACACCCTGACCCTGCAAGACATTTTGAATTTCTTTGGAACTTGACTGGGGTGGCTTATCCAGCATCTGGATTATCTTGCGTTGCAGCCTTTCATCAAGTTTTCTCTGCCATCCACGTCCAGGGAGATTAGCTACAGTGCAATCAGTTGTAAACGTCTAGGTTATGTTGCCCACCTAAACAAAGGAACAAGATCTCTGGAGATGGATTTATACCTTTGAGATTGTTGATATTTTCCAACTATTTTGCTTCTCAAGGCCTCAGACCATTCTCATCTCTTTTTTGTGTTTTCTATGCTTAATGTGGCACACATTGACATACAATGCAAAGGTTGAGTCAACTTCTTCTCTTTTTTTCTGGTTTATGGTGTGATTTTCATATTGCTCACACTTGTTTCTTTCCACAGGTGAGTTTATAGGAGCATCGCATTCTTTAAACAAAGTAGTTTACCCACAATTTTGGAACGGTGATAAATTTTGTATTGCTCATTTTTAGAGTTTTGTGTGAAATTTTGTCCAATTTGCCTTTTTTCCATTTTTTTTGGTGTGTTGTTTCATTATACACAAAGGAAGTAAGCATGTGTATGACAAAACATGTAATTGCAATCATTTTCTGGGTGAAATACCAATTTAAAGTCTATTTTTAATTTATAGAAACTGTAAATGAAAAAAGCAACATCTATAAGCATTCTGGCTCACAGAAATAGCATGATCCAAAATAAAATGTGTAAGAGTCTGTGCGCACTGGGAAATTTGATTGTCTTAAGAAAAATCCGCACCCTCTGGCAGAATTCTGCACCCGCGGCAAAAGCCGCACCAAACTGCACCCGAATGTTTGCCGCGGTTTGTTGCGTTTTTGCTACGAATTTGCCTCGGTTTTTCCGCGGGTTGGTCACTGTGGTTTTTAACCATTATTTGATGGCAAAACCGCAGGTACCTGCGGAAAAGAAGTGACATGCTACTTCTTTTTTGCTGCAGAAAAGCTGCAGAAATTCTGCAGCAAAACCTGTAGAAAAAAAATGCAGTGTGCACACAGCATTTTGGATTTCCTATAGATTTTGCTGGGGAAGGACTGCAGGAAGGTTATGAACAAAAACGGCGCCTTTTCTGCAGCAAAAACCGTGGCAAATCCTCGGCAAAAAACGCAGTATGCGCACAGGGCCGAATATCTGTGTTATGCACAGGTGGCCTTCCAGATTTTTCCAAGATATGAGTAGCTTGTATGACTAAGTAAATATGATGCCTAATTTTGGTTGTACATGCAATATTTTATAGTATTATTCTCCAGAACTAATACACATAAAGTAACTGCAAAATGTTTGATTTTTGACACATGATGTCAGCAAAAGTTATATTTTTCATTTTTGACACTGTGCTGTTCCAAAGAAATAATTACTGCAATTTTGGTAAGTAGATTGCTAGTTTGGGTTACTCACAGAAATTGAATTCTGATACTGACTTGTAACCTCCATTGTCAACATAGCTCCTCTGCATTCTTTCCAACTGATTTCATTTATATCAGTCACTTGAGTAAAGGACACTTCACACACAACGACATCGCTAACGAGATATTGCTGGGGTCACGGAATTCGTGACGCACATCCGGCTTCGTTAGCGACTTCGTTGCATGTTACAACTACGAGAGGCCGCTAACAATCAAAAGTACTCACCTATTCGTTGATCGTTGACACATCATTCATTTTCCAAATATCGTTGCTGGTGCTGGACGCAGGTCTGGTGTTGGGGTTGTTTATGGCCTGAAGGTGCTGGTGTGTTGACTGGCACAGATATTCCAGGGTTTGGGTTTCCACAGGTTACATTTTGTGGCACTTGATACCTCAGGGGTGCTACACATACATGGAATTTGGTAGCCAGGAGAGCAGGACATGAGAAGCAAGGACCAACCTAATTTCCTGCAATGATCAATATTACTTCTGGAGATGGATTACAATTAACAACAAGCAGTAGACAAAAAGTTAGACAAAAGAGATACACATAATTTTCAGTAATTTGGAGTAGTTTTTAGGTCAAAAACATTAGTTTGTGCATACATTTCATTATATCATTTCATTACTCATTGCATTTACTATCATATTAGTCCATATTTAATAAAATGACAGTGACCATTTACGTATCCCGCCAAAGAATATCTCAAGTTTTCCATACATTTCTAGATCCTCACATAATTGTCATAATGTTGGATATTCTAATAAAACAACTAAAGTTCATTTAAACTTTCATAAGATCTTATGTTTTGAGAGTTACTGTTGTATTTTGCGCATTATTTGTGTTGAAATTTACAGAACTTTGAAAATTATGCTGCATTTCATTTATGTTTTAAGGCTCTAGAAACTAGTAAGAATATCCAGAAATGTATTATTTGAGTTTTATCATCCTGCCAATAACATGTTTAGAAACATTATCTCAGACAGTATTTGACTGTGGAGGTCCTTTAGTGGTATAAATTGACCTACTAAATTACAATGTAAGATGGCCCTAGAGTAGTGATGGGTGGACCCACAGATACCCGGATTCCGGCCTGGAATTGATCCTGGATGTGTGCCTGGACGCCAGTCCCCATATGAGTCTATGGAGACCCAAATACAGCGCTTTAAAATGGTGGTAGAAGGGATAGGGGGATTAGCGCAAAACCTTCCAGTCTCCCACGTGGCTGTAACGTTACTTCCAAGGCCACTCATTAACCTCATGCATATGCACTGCTTCCCCACACCCACTGGTAGTCCCAGCATCTCTGATTGGGTGCATACCGCACCCCCACCCTGTGTGACAGCGTGTCTAATGGCAACAAATCACAGACACTGTTTGTGTCCCTGTTGTGGTGTAAAAAAAATAAATTTAAAAATTGGGGTAGGTTTACCCAATATTGTGATACCCAACTACAGCCTGCAGAACCCACGTGTATGCTTATCTTGGCTTTGAGGTCACTCAATTCAATAAGGTCACCTGGGGTCAGGGCTGCGAGAACATCAAGCTGTGAGACCGCAAATAAATTAAGTGATGTCACCGCTCATTGCTGCCGCTTAGTCATTCTCTGCCTGAAGCCCACAGTGTGCAGACATGTTCTGTGCCCACATGCTGTCATTTCAGTATGTAAGTAGCAGAGCTTGAATTTTCAAGGGACCTCGTCTGGATTACGTTGGCACTGGGTGATAGGGGGTTAATAAAGAGGAGAAAGGGTGTTTTTTGTATTGTATTTCAAATAATGGATTTTTTCTGATTTATGTTTTTATTTCTTTTCCCTTACAGATTAGTAATGGGGGGTTTATAAACACCTCCTATTACTAACCTAGGGCATATTGGCAGCTGTGAGCTGCCATTAACCCCTTCTTACCCCATTGCTACTGCAGCAGGGCAATCGGGATGAGTCGGGTAAAGGTCTGGGATTGTCACATGTAATGGATGCAACAATCCCGGACAGCTGCAGACTGCAATTTTTAGGTTAGGGGCCCAATAAACATGGGTCTCCCCAGTCTGAGAATAGCAGCCCCTAGCTGTCAGCTTTATCATGGCTGGGTATCAAAATTAGGGGGGACCACACACCTTTTTTTAATAATTTTTAAAAAGCTGCATGCGGTCATTTTTGTTTTGTTACAAAGCCAAAATAAGCACACGGTTGGGAGCTGCAGCCTTTAGCCCTATACTTTATCTGTGCTGGGTATCATAATATGGGGGTACACTGCTCCAAATTTTTATTAATTTAGCTATTTTTACACCAATATAGACACGCACACAGCATCTGTGATTGAGAGTAGTCAGAAACACGCTCACACAGGGTGGCAGGGCTGTCGGACTGCAACCAATCAGAGATGCTGGAACTGTCGGTGGGCGGGGGAAGCAGTCCATATGTATGAAGGATAATGAGTAGGCCTGGAAGTAGTGTTACAGCCATGTTGGAGACAGGTAAGTGTATGCAGCTGCTTTTCCCTTTTTTTTTTTATTTTTAAATACCTGAGTCCCTGAGAACTCTGGGTGCACTGGTACTTTTGAACCTGCAAAGATCCGGACTTTTACAGTCCAGGTCTGCCCATTACGACCCAAGATGCTAATAAAAATATACTGTCTTTGCTCACAATTATTTCTTCCCATGTACCTGGGCAGAGACATAAAAATGTAGCCAAATCTATTGTGATGTGCCTAAATTTCATTAACAGACGAGTAAAGGGCACTTTACATGCAGCGACATCACTAGCAATGTCGCTACCGAAAGCACCCATCCCCGTTGTGTGTGCGTCACGGGCAAATCGCTGCCTGTGGTGAACAATATCGTCGGTACGTGTCACACATACTTACCTTCCTAGCGACATTGCTGTGGACGGCGAACAACCTCCTTTTTAAGAGGGAGGTTCATGCACCGTCACAGCGACATCACACAGCGGCCCGCCAATAGAAGCGGAGGGGTGGAGACCAGCCGCATTAACGAAACGCCCACTTCGTTGCCGGCAGGACGCAGGTACGTTGTTGTTCATCGTTCCCGGGGTGTCACACGTAGCGATGTGTACTGCCTAGCAACAGGTAAAAGGGATGGGCACTGATTGGATAGTTGCCACCCAATAGGTAGGGAGAGACCCAGCAAGGGGAGGGGCGAGTGGTCAGTTGGGAAGTTGGCGAGAGGAAGTGAAGTAGTGTGTAGTGTGAGGTAGTAGTGTGTAGAGTTGACGGGAAGGAGTATGGAGGAAGAAGTCAAAGAGAGGAGAGGTGGAGGTAGAGAATTAATAATGAAAGCACAGAAAGAAGGGAAAAGACCTGAATAACGCTGTAACAGAAGTGAGGGATTGTGGAGTAAGGAACTGGGACTCCAGGAACCGTGGGTTACCTCTGGAAGTGTAATACTCCAGGAACCACGGGACGCCTGTGGAAGTCTGTTACCAAGGCTCACAGGACTCAGCACAAGGTGAGATGCAGACCCTATGACAGCGGGACACTTTATGGTCAACTGTTAATTCTACCAGGTGAGGGGATTTCCAGGATCGCTCACCACCCAAAGAGTCTGAAGCATCAGCAGCAAAGAGGGGACCGGGGACTGAACCCCTTAAATAGTACAGGCCGCCTGCATTAGGACCAAGACCGAAATGGAGTCGTTCCCCAGAAGCTCTAGGCCACGGGAACCCAATACAAACAAGTGTGCACGGAGGACAGTTAACACACATAACAGCTGGCATGGAGAACAAGGGGAGTGGGAACACCTGTAACCGGCACCAGCGGGTCCAGGTACCAGACCAGTAAAGGCAAGTTGAAACTGCAATACCGGTGTGGACTGTTTCCTTCTCGCCTCCGTACGGACTGTCCCCTATCATTGCCCCTCATCATCCACTCCTGGCGCCTAGCCCTGCTTGCGGAGGGCCCAAAACACCCAAGCTGCCCTACTCCATCAGCCCCAGCAGGACTCTGCAGCGGCGGCCTCAAAAACCTATACCGCACAACGCAAGTGGCGTAGTCGAGAACTCTTTTATTTTTATTTCCTTTTTATTTTTCACCCCTTTTTTATTGGCCCGACCCCCAGGGTCACGGAACCAGGCATCGGCCACGACCACGACTGATTCCCCTGCGCACCGCATGCCCGGGACCGAGTACCCCACAGCCTTGGGGCGTCACATATGCATAACAGAGAGGTGGGCTTTCTATTTTGGGCAGGGGAAAGGATGTCCTAGCAGCTACAGTGCTGACAGAATTCTGATAATTAGCAACAGCCCACTCATAAACAAAGTAATGGCAAATTGCCATGTCATGGAGGTTGAGGACAAAAACTTTTTTTACTTTGGTTTTGGGTAAAATGACAAGTATATTTTAAAGATTAAAATGCCATAAATACATTAATTATCGATTTGGCAGCACTGTGTCACAGCTGAAAAAATGTGGAATGCTTCATGTTCAGAGTACAAAATTATACTGATCATGCACTATTGTTTGTTACTAACATTTATGAAAGAGAACTGCATGTACAAATACTGTCACTTTTCTGTACACTGAAACACTGCAGGTACAGAACACCCCAAATATGTTGATAATTTGTAGCAGAGAGCTGTTATAATTTCATATTTGTAAGAACTTTAAAATGACAATAATTATTTAGATGACAGTGCATCCTTCTGTATTAAAAAACATCAAAAAGCCTGTAATACTGCATCACATTTTCATTGCTCTAATTACACAGGTATGCAAAGGTACAATTGTTTGAAAAGTAAGAGGTGACTTTTATATACTTTCATTAACTGAACTCTGTAAAAATATCAAAAAAATTCCATAACAGTTTTTTCACAAGCACTGTGTCCATAGGCTACCAAAGTATAGAAATCATTAGTAGAGATGAGCGAACCGGTCGCGGTTCGGCTCGAGGTCGGTTCGCCGAACGGGGGTCCCGTTCGAGTTCGGTTCGTCGAACGTTCGACGAACCGAACTAGAACCAATAGGCTATAATGGGAGGCAATCACAAACACATAAAAATGCATGATAAATGTACACAAACAGTTAATAAACATTGCCATAACACTTACCGGTCCTCGCGATCCCTTCTGCACTCTGTCTCCTGCCGCTATTCCATCCGATGATCGCTGAATCCTCCCGGTGACCAGCACTGCCAGCAGAGAAGCAGGACCTATCGTGACGTCAAAATAGCCATGTGACCAGTCACGTGGCTATTATCTCATTGGCTACAGACTGGTCACATGACTATGACACGTCATGTAGGACCTGCGAGTGCATCTCTCCGGTACACGGTGCACATATGTGTATTGCCGTGTACCGGCGACATGCTCTAGCACACGGTCGACTCCCCGTTCCGTTAGGGACCGGCTGACACAGCCGGTCATTAACAGAGATCACCGTTGCCATAGCAACGCAGTTAGCGGTGACGTCACCGCTAACCGCGGCTCCGGGAGCACCGTTGCTATGGTAACGCGTCTGTCAGCGTTACCGCTAGCAGCCAGCAGTGATCACTCACGGAGTGAAGGCTGCACGCTGCTTCCCGATTGTAGTGAGCATTGTAGTTAGGATGGAGGTTCCCCAGCCCCAAGTGATGCCCCTCACTACAATCGTCACTACTACTACACTAGAAAGAAAGAAGACAGAAGAGCAGGATCGTGGAGGGCTGACAGGGGTAATAAAGATGGAGTCTCTAATGTGTCTGTGTATTTATTTCTATTAAAGTATTTTTTCTCTGTGTGGTGTCTTTTTTTAACCCTTTATTGGAGATTCTTAATGGCCGGGTCAAACGTGCCTGACATTAAGAATCTCTGGCTTAATACTGGCTAGTAAAACAAAGCCAGTATTAACTCATGATTACCCAACAAGCCACCCGGCTCCAGGGCTGTTGGAAGAGTTGGATACAGCGCCAGATGATGGCGCTTCTATGAGAGCGCCATTTTCTGGGACGGCTGCGGACTGAAATCCGCAGCAGAGGCGCCCACAAACCTCGGGCTAACCTGTGCTGCGGATTCCAATCCCCAGCTGCCTAGTTGTACCCGGCTGGACACAAAAATAGGGCGAAGCCCACGTCATTTGTTTTTTAATTATTTCATGAAATAAGTGAAATAATTAAAAAAAACGGGCTTCCCTATATTTTTGGTTCCCAGCCGGGTACAAATAGGCAACTGGGGGTTGGAGGCAGCCCGTGGCTGCCAGCTGTACCTGGCTAGCATACAAAAATATGGCGAAGCCCACGTCATTTTTTTGGTGGGCAAAAAACTTCTGCATACAGTCCTGGATGGAGTATGCTGAGCCTTGTAGTTCTGCAGCTGCTGTCTGCTCTTCTCCATACAGACAGACAGCAGCTGCAGAACTACAAGGCTCAGCATACTCCATCCAGGACTGTATGCAGAAGTTTTTTGCCCCCTGAAAAAATTATGTGGCTTCGCCATATTTTTGTATGCTAGCCAGGTACAGCAGGCAGGTACGGCTGCCCCCAACCCCCAGTTGCCTATTTGTACCCGGCTGGGAACCAAAAATAAAGGGAAGCCCTTTTTTTATTATTTCATGAATTTCATGAAATAATTAGAAAACAAATGACGTAGGCTTTGCCCCATTTTTGTGTCCAGCCAGGTACAACTAGGCAGCTGGGATTGGAATCCGCACCACCGGTTGGCCTGAGCTTTCTGGGCCCCACTGCTGCGAATTGCAGTCTGCAGCCACCTCAGAAAATGGCATTTTCATAGAAGCGCCATCTTCTGGCGCTGTATCCAACTCTTCCAGCACCTGCCTGCTATACCTGGCTAGCATACAAAAATATGGCGAAGCTCACGTCCTTTTTTTGTAGCTTTTTGGCAAAAAAAAAAAAAAATGCTTCCCTGGATTTTCCATTGCCAGTGAAGGTAACACCAAGCAGTGGGGGTTAGCAGCCAGTAGCTGCTTGGATTACCCTTAGCTAGCAATACAAAAAATGCAGTGGGAGCTAACATATATTTTTTTTAATTATTTATTTAAATAACTAAAAATAAAATGGGCTTCCCTGTATTTTGATTGCTGGACATCACAGTGCTGTAAAAATAAATCTTTAAAAAAATGACGTAGCGCTCCGCGGTATTTTTGATTCTCAGCGCAGATAAAGCAGACAGCTATGGGTTGCCACCCCCATCTGCCTGCCGTTACCTTGGTTGGCAATCAAAATACAGGGAAGCCCATTAATTTTTTCTATTTAAAAAATAGTTAAAAAAAAAAAATTACGTTGGGTCCCCCCATTTTTGATAGCCAGCTAGGGTAAAGCAGACGGCTGTAGCCTGAAAACCACAGCTGGCAGCTTTACCGTGGTTGGGGATCCAATGTGGAGGTCCCCTCAGGCTCTTTTTTATAATTATTTTATAAATATTAATAATTACACAATAAAAGTAGGGGACCCCCCAAATTGGATCACCAGCCAAGGTAAAGCGGACAGCTGTGGTCTGGTATTCTCAGGGTGGGAAGGTCCATAGTTATTGGGCCTTTACAGCCTAAAAATAGCAGGCCGCAGGCACCCCAGACGTGGCGCATCCACTAGATGCGCCAATCCTGGCGCTTCACCCCAGCTCATCCCGTGCCCTGGTGCAGTGGCAAACGGGGTAATAAATCGGGTTGATACTAGCTGTAAAGTCACCTGAGATCAAGCCCAGCAGTTTGTGATGTCATGGCGTCTATTAGATACCCAACATCATAAACTGTCAGTACTAACAAAAACAAAAAATCGACAAAAGAAATTTATTTGAAAAAACAGTCCCCAAAACATTTCCTCTTTCACCAATTTATTGTAAGAAAAAAAATAAAGGGGTCCCACGACGACTCTGGACCGTCTAGAATATGGGGGGGAGACACTCAGGGAACGTATCCCCCATTTTCTAGGAGTGCGGACCCTTCATGTGAGGAGTGTGGGTGCAATGAATCTGCACTCACTCTCCCCGGGTCCACAGCAGCAGAGTCCATGTCGTAATGGTTGCTACCAAAGCTGCAATGCCCTGCTCATGAGGTAAGGGCATGCCTAATCAGGAGAACTACTGTAGAGGAAGCTCTGCTCACTGGTATATAGGTGCTCAGAGGTAATAATAGATAAAATTAGTGAGTAACCTCGGCACTCTAAATCTCCCAGACTAAGTCAGTAAGTCACAACGGATAGTAATGCAAAATCACTCTTTATTGGTCCGTATTAAGAAAATTTTTTTTTCATAAGCATATATGTTTTTGTCCAAAACAAGTTACAAATGACGTTTCGGCCTGAGCCTTCGTCAGATTGGACTTATCTGCATGTAATCATGAAAAATGACAATAATCAGTATCACATAAGAGTGAGAGAACAATAACATAAACTCGAACAATGTAGAGGTACAATTGGGATGCAACAAAAAAATTGCAACACAGCAAGAAATGAAACACATGATACAAATTTCATAATACAGTACAAGGACAATATAGTAATGACAAATATGGGGTCAGAGTAGACTTAGACAGCTCTGGTACGAAAGAGATGTCAATCATAAAGTAACATGTGCAGTAGGTGTAGAGCTACACTATGCATGGCAGAGCTAATGGGTAGACCGACCATAGAAAAAGTAGAGAAAAAGTGGAGAATAAGTGGAACATAAGAGGAGAAAAAGTGGAGAAAAAGTGGAGAAAAAAGTGGAGAAAAGGTGGAGAAAAAGTGGAGAAAAAGTGGAGAAAAAGTGGAGAAAAAGTGGAGATTAAGAGGAGAAAAAGTGGAGAAAAAAGTGGAGAAAAAGTGGAGAAAAAGTGGAGCATAAGTGGAGAAAAAGTGGAGAAAAAGTGGAGAAAAAGTGGAGCATAAGAGGAGAAAAAGTGGAGAAAAAAGTGGAGAAAAAGTGGAGAAAAAGTGGAGCATAAGAGGAGAAAAAGTGGAGAAAAAGTGGAGAAAAAGTGGAGCATAAGAGGAGAAAAAGTGGAGAAAAAGTGGAGAAAAAGTGGAGCATAAGAGGAGAAAAAGTGGAGATTAAGAGGAGAAAAAGTGGAGAAAAAGTGGAGCATAAGAGGAGAAAAAGTGGAGAAAAAGTGGAGAAAAAGTGGAGAAAAAGTGGAGAAAAAGTGGAGCATAAGAGGAGAAAAAGTGGAGATTAAGAGGAGAAAAAGTGGAGAAAAAGTGGAGAAAAAGTGGAGCATAAGAGGATAAAAAGTGGAGATTAAAAGGAGAAAAAGTGGAGAAAAAAGTGGAGCATAAGAGGAGAAAAAGTGGAGAAAAAGTGGAGAAAAAGTGGAGAAAAAGTGGAGAAAAAGTGGAGCATAAGAGGAGAAAAAGTGGAGAAAAAAGTGGAGAAAACGTGGAGAAAACGTGGAGAAAAAGTGGAGAAAAAGTGGAGAAAACGTGGAGAAAAAGTGGAGCATAAGAGGAGAAAAAGTGGAGAAAAAAGTGGAGAAAAAGTGAAGAAAAAGTGGAGAAAAAGTGGAGATTAAGAGGAGAAAAAGTGGAGCATAAGAGGAGAAAAAGTGGAGAAAAAAGTGGAGAAATGTGGAGAAAGTGGAGAAAAAAATGGAGAAAAAGTGGAGAAAAAGTGGAGAAAAAGTGGAGAATAAGAGGAGAAAAAGTGGAGAAAAAGTGGAGAAAAAGTGGAGAATAAGAGGAGAAAAAGTGGAGAATAAGTGGAGAAAAAAATGGAGAAAAAGTGGAGAAAAAGTGGAGAAAAAGTGGAGCATAAGAGGAGAAAAAGTGGAGAAAAAGTGGAGAATAAGTGGAGAAAAAGTGGAGAAAAAAGTGGAGAAAAAGTGGAGAAAAAGTGGACAAAAAGTGGACAAAAAATGGAGAAAAAGTGGAGATTAAGAGGAGAAAAAGTGGAGAAAAAGTGGAGAAAAAGTGGAGCATAAGAGGAGAAAAAGTGGAGAAAAAAGTGGAGAAAACGTGGAGAAAACGTGGAGAAAAAGTGGAGAAAAAGTGGAGAAAAAGTGGAGAAAAAGTGGAGCATAAGAGGAGAAAAAGTGGAGAAAAAAGTGGAGAAAAAGTGGAGAAAAAGTGGAGAAAAAGTGGAGATTAAGAGGAGAAAAAGTGGAGCATAAGAGGAGAAAAAGTGGAGAAAAAAGTGGAGAAAAAGTGGAGAAAGTGGAGAAAAAAATGGAGAAAAAGTGGAGAAAAAGTGGAGAAAAAGTGGAGAATAAGAGGAGAAAAAGTGGAGAAAAAGTGGAGAAAAAGTGGAGAATAAGAGGAGAAAAAGTGGAGAATAAGTGGAGAAAAAAATGGAGAAAAAGGGGAGAAAAAGTGGAGAAAAAGTGGAGCATAAGAGGAGAAAAAGTGGAGAAAAAGTGGAGAAAAAGTGGAGAAAAAGTGGAGCATAAGAGGAGAAAAAGTGGAGAAAAAAGTGGAGAAAAAGTGGAGAAAAAGTGGAGCATAAGAGGAGAAAAAGTGGAGAAAAAGTGGAGAAAAAGTGGAGCATAAGAGGAGAAAAAGTGGAGAAAAAGTGGAGAAAAAGTGGAGAAAAAGTGGAGCATAAGAGGAGAAAAAGTGGAGAAAAAGTGGAGAAAAAAGTGGAGAAAAAGTGGAGAAAAAGTGGAGAAAAAGTGGAGAAAAAGTGGAGATTAAGAGGAGAAAAAGTGGAGAAAAAGTGGAGAAAAAGTGGAGCATAAGAGGAGAAAAAGTGGAGAAAAAAGTGGAGAAAACGTGGAGAAAAAGTGGAGAAAAAGTGGAGAAAAAGTGGAGAAAAAGTGGAGCATAAGAGGAGAAAAAGTGGAGAAAAAAGTGGAGAAAACGTGGAGAAAAAGTGGAGAAAAAGTGGAGAAAAAGTGGAGCATAAGAGGAGAAAAAGTGGAGATTAAGAGGAGAAAAAGTGGAGAAAAAGTGGAGAAAAAGTGGAGAAAAAGTGGAGAAAAAGTGGAGCATAAGAGGAGAAAAAGTGGAGAAAAAAGTGGAGAAAAAGTGGAGAAAAAGTGGAGATTAAGAGGAGAAAAAGTGGAGCATAAGAGGAGAAAAAGTGGAGAAAAAAGTGGAGAAAAAGTGGAGAAAGTGGAGAAAAAAATGGAGAAAAAGTGGAGAAAAAGTGGAGAAAAAGTGGAGCATAAGAGGAGAAAAAGTGGAGAAAAAAGTGGAGAAAAAGTGGAGAAAAAGTGGAGAAAAAGTGGAGATTAAGAGGAGAAAAAGTGGAGCATAAGAGGAGAAAAAGTGGAGAAAAAAGTGGAGAAAAAGTGGAGAAAGTGGAGAAAAAAATGGAGAAAAAGTGGAGAAAAAGTGGAGAAAAAGTGGAGAATAAGAGGAGAAAAAGTGGAGAAAAAGTGGAGAAAAAGTGGAGAATAAGAGGAGAAAAAGTGGAGAATAAGTGGAGAAAAAAATGGAGAAAAAGTGGAGAAAAAGTGGAGAAAAAGTGGAGCATAAGAGGAGAAAAAGTGGAGAAAAAGTGGAGAAAAAGTGGAGAAAAAGTGGAGCATAAGAGGAGAAAAAGTGGAGAAAAAAGTGGAGAAAAAGTGGAGAAAAAGTGGAGCATAAGAGGAGAAAAAGTGGAGAAAAAGTGGAGAAAAAGTGGAGCATAAGAGGAGAAAAAGTGGAGAAAAAGTGGAGAAAAAGTGGAGAAAAAGTGGAGCATAAGAGGAGAAAAAGTGGAGAAAAAGTGGAGAAAAAAGTGGAGAAAAAGTGGAGAAAAAGTGGAGAAAAAGTGGAGATTAAGAGGAGAAAAAGTGGAGAAAAAGTGGAGAAAAAGTGGAGCATAAGAGGAGAAAAAGTGGAGAAAAAAGTGGAGAAAACGTGGAGAAAACGTGGAGAAAAAGTGGAGAAAAAGTGGAGCATAAGAGGAGAAAAAGTGGAGAAAAAAGTGGAGAAAACGTGGAGAAAAAGTGGAGAAAAAGTGGAGCATAAGAGGAGAAAAAGTGGAGATTAAGAGGAGAAAAAGTGGAGAAAAAGTGGAGAAAAAGTGGAGAAAAAGTGGAGAAAAAGTGGAGAAAAAGTGGAGCATAAGAGGAGAAAAAGTGGAGAAAAAAGTGGAGAAAAAGTGGAGAAAAAGTGGAGAAAAAGTGGAGATTAAGAGGAGAAAAAGTGGAGCATAAGAGGAGAAAAAGTGGAGAAAAAAGTGGAGAAAAAGTGGAGAAAGTGGAGAAAAAAATGGAGAAAAGTGGAGAAAAAGTGGAGAAAAAGTGGAGAATAAGAGGAGAAAAAGTGGAGAAAAAGTGGAGAAAAAGTGGAGAATAAGAGGAGAAAAAGTGGAGAATAAGTGGAGAAAAAAATGGAGAAAAAGTGGAGAAAAAGTGGAGAGAAAGTGGAGAAAAAAATGGAGAAAAAGTGGAACACCCTTTGGTACCTTTCATGTGGCACTAAGGGGTGCTTAGCTTTGTATTTAGCCAAAAAAATGAAAAAAAAATGACATAGGGTTCCCCCTAGTTTTGTAGCCAGCTAGGGTAAAGCAGACGGCTGCAGCCTGCAGACCACAGCTGGCAACCTCACCTTGGCTGGTAATCCAAAACTGAGGGCACCCCACGCTGTTATTTTAAATTAAATAAATAATTAAAAAAAAAACACGTAGGGGTCCCCCAAAATTGGATCACCAGCCAAGGTAAAGCAGACAGCTGGGGCCTGATATTCTCAGACTAGGGAGGTCCATGGTTATTGGAATCTCCCCAGCCTAAAAATAGCAGGCCGCAGCCGCCCCAGAAGTGGCGCATCCATTAGATGCGCCAATCCTGGTGCTTCGCCCCAGCTCATCCCGCGCCCTGGTGCGGTGGCAAACGGGGTAATATTTGGGGTTAATACCAGATGTGTAATGTCACCTGGCATCAAGCCCTGGGGTTGGTGAGGTCAGGCGTCTATCAGATACCCGACATCACCAACCCAGTCAGTAATAAAAAAAAAATAGACGACAAACACATTTTTATTTGAAAAAACACTCCCCAAAACATTCCCTCTTTAACCAATTTATTAGATTGAAAAACAAATCCAGGTCTGGTGTAATCCAAGGGGTTGCCATGACGATGCACACTGTCCCAGTCAATGAAGAGCAGGATGTTCCCCATTGGCTGGGAGAGCAATGCAGTGACCTGAGCTAACATCAATGGGTCAGCCCAGGTCACTGCAGGGGGGTGACAAGTGCTGTTGTCAGTGAGGTACATTACCTGCGCTGATCTCCAGCACTGCCGACAGCCCCTGTCACTGAGGTCAATGACCGGCGCCTTCACATCAAGTATCGCGAGAGGTCCGTGACGTCACCGCCAGTGTCAGTCTCGGGTCGGAAGCGAGAGGTGATGTGACAAGCGGCGGCCATGGAGGACAGTGACAGCGCTGAGGTCGGGATGGCGGGACTTCATCACCGCAGGTAAGCCGAGCGAGCGAGCGAGCGGGCGGGCGGGTGGGCGGGCGGGGGGGGTGGATGTGTGTGTGTGTGTGTTTGTGTATGTGTATGTATGTGTACATGCCGCGGGCAGGAGGGGGTGGAGCGAGCTGAGCGGGAAAGTGTGGGCTTCCTGCACGTAACTAAGATAAACATCGGGTTACTAACCAAAGCGCTTTGCTTGGATACCCGATGTTTATCTTGGTTACCAGCTTGTGGCAGGCTGCCAGCGATGGCTCCTGCTCACTGTAGCTGTAAAAAGCCCTGCTTTTTGCTGCTAGAACCGTTCTCGAACGTATCTAGAACTATCGAGCTTTTAGCAAAAAGCTCGAGTTCTAGTTCGATCTCGAACAGCCCAAAAATCACTCGAGCCTAGAACTGGAGAACCACGAACCACGAACCACGCTCAACTCTAATCATTAGCGTTCCAAAAGGAATTCCTTCCTTATTTTCTTCAAGACCGTGCTCAAGTGTATTGCAGTGATGTTTCTGGGCTGATAGAAAAATGTAGCTTTGAGTACAATGTGAGTGTGGGGAGATTTTATTAATTCATCTTCAAAAAAAGTCTGAATGATGTGCTACTCCACAATAGCAGCAAGTATACTACAGTGCCTGTGACCCTAGGGCAGCAAGGAGCATACAAAATTACCCATGATGACTTTTGTTTGAATGGGATAACCAGGATCATCACTGGAGCAACAAAAGTTGGCCAATGAGTACATCTCCTACCTCCACTTCACATTAAGATTAGATGGGGTGTAAAAACACTGTATATATGATGCTACAGATCCGTTTTTTCGATGGATCTGACACATCAGTTTTTCCACAATCTGCGACAGATCCGTCGATCTGTCGAGCCAACAGATTGTGACTGATGGCAACAACCTGATGTGGGAAAGGGGCCCAAAGGCCCCTTTACACACAGAGACTTTCTAGTGATCTCACCAGCGATCCCAACCTGGCCGGGATCGCTACAAAGTCTCTGGTGAGTCGCTGGTGAGCTGTCAAACAGGCAAACCTGGAAAACAACGCAACAGCAATACGGACCTGCAGAATGACCTAGCTAGTCATTGGGACATTGTAAAGCAGCTACTTGAAAGGGAAGTCGCTAACGAAGTCGCTGTAAAGGCCCATTTACACATTGAGACTTTCTAGCGATCATGCTGCATAGCGGGAAACAAAGGACCAAAGAATGGTCCTGAGAGATGTGTAGTGATCAGCAACCTCACAGCAGGGGCCAGGTCGCTGATGTGTTTCACACACTGCAATGTCGCTGGGGAGGTTGCTATTACGTTACAAAACCGGAGACGTTACAGCGATGTCGTTTGCGATGTTGCAGTGTGTAAAGGGGCCTTAAGACACATAGAAGAACTTGGTAATTAGGCAGGAAAACTATAAAATGATTATAACATAGAAGCAGCAGAGAAAAAAAAAGTCAGGCACTCACCAGAGCTTGCTTGTGCAGGTATCGATTTATTCAATCGTGGAGGTTACAAGTGCATGAGGGCTGGTGGGGAGGAAAAGGACACTAGGCATGTCCAGTGACGACGGCCGTTTCGCACCTGTCTGGGGCTTCAGCTGGTCCTACCATATCAGATGCACCGCAGAGCAGAGCGTGGTCTTTTTTCAGCCTAATTCCTAAGGACAATTCACATATATGTATATGGTGCGGATCAGTGCCCTGGATATCCTCCTCATACTCAATAAAATGATTATTCTATGTACATACTGTAGCTGTGTATCTCTATGTTCCTGCATTCTCAAGGTGCAGGAAAAGTGATTTTTTTTTTGGTCTTAAAAAACTATTATAAATAAATGTTTTTTTTTGTTTATTCCTCTCCGAGGACTCGAATTGACAAGCTTCAAACATTTAATCATGACTTAAGTCTTTGAGCCACAAAGTCTTGTCATGTCACAGAGAGGATTTAGTATGCTTGAAGCTGCACTGCAGACTCTGAGTCCTCAGGCAGATTACACTCGTGCATAGAGATATTGTACAGAGGGGTATATTTCTATGTCCTGTATTCTAGTGGGAGAATAAAAAAAAGATTTTTTTTCTTCTTATAAAATAACTACAAAATAATAAAACTTACAAAATATCATTTTTAATGCTTTTTTTTAAATAATAAGCATCAAAAATCAGCACATAGGATGGAAATATTTGGTGTTCCTTTAATCATAACAACTCACACAACACAGCGATCAGATTATTCATAGTGATTGATAAATGGAGTAAAACATGGCACGATTGATTGATTATATTTCTCTATTAAATCCATAAAAAAGTATTAAAAACATAATGCAGAGGCCATGTTCATACATAGGGTTAATGTTTCATTTTTTTATTGGCACCATGCAAAGCAATAACAATCTTCTCCTATTATTGTGTGTTTGCTGCTTTTTTTTAAATATATTTTCCCCTTATTTGATGCATTTTTGGTGCAGATGTGAATCCAGGTTTTTATTGTTTTTTTAATACTATATAAAAGCTTTGATTCAGCGTTTAAAAATGTAACAGTGTTTTTTATTGCTTGCACTTTTTTCCGGGTCCACATAGAAACCTATGTAGAAAAAAACCCACCAAAACCATGTAGAAAGAAGCAAAAGTTACTTCACCAGACTGAACCTGTGATCTGCCCCGGATGGCGGGGTGCGACACTTACTTCGGTCTTCAGGGGAGCGTCCACATCCCTACAGCCAGTTACCATCATAGACATGGCAGAGCAACACATTATACAGAGTCTCTTACAAAACAACATGAAACAATTTAATTGTTCTTCAACTGTTTCGACAGACATGGCCATTCCTTTCCCATGTTGATGCCACTTTTCTCTAGGGTACTTCTTCTGCCTAACCAACATCCTAGGTATTAGCCTTCCAGCTGCCAAGCTTAAGCCTCTACTTGACCCCGTTCTTGTCTCCGCAGCTACTCATGTCCAAACCAGGCCTCGAATGGCTACACTAAGCCCGTCCCGAGGTGAACCATAGGTTTCGGACACACAGAGGATATCTCCGTGTTCCCCAATAGGCCCAACTTACCAAGCACTGATCAAAGACCTGGAACCACTCTACAGAACTAACTTTTGTCAGGCCTGCCTCACCAGTGAGCCCCCTGGCTCAATGACATTCCTCCCATCTTAAGCAGATCTGGAACAAAGTTGATGTGGAATGTGTTGTGAATGTCATCCGAGTGGCTGCTGGTGTGGAGCTCCCTCTGGTGGTCAGGAATGGTAATGAAGCTGAGTCTGAATCTGTGACTTAAACAGGTGATCAAATTAATTAGGAATCCAGGAAGACCTGTTGCAGATCAGCCTAGTGTATTTAGGAGAGCAGTTTCTGCCTGGCGGCCTCCGGTGTTAGTTGTTTCCTGCTGCTTCTGAAGATGGCTGGGAGTTTTCCCTTCAGTTTCTCCCATTTATTCTGTGCCTCAATCTACTCCAGATAAGTTTACTAGTTTCTGTGTTTAATTGCTGGAATTGCACTTATGGGTGTTTCTGCTTATTCCATTTTGCTCTGTGTTTTGGTTTCTTATTTGTGAGGATCTGTCTCTCTGCTTTTGTGAGCAGGGCAGTTCCTCCAGCAAGAAAGGAAGCTTGCTCCCTTTTCATGTTTGGATTATTTGCACTTTAGAATATTATTTATTCTGTGATTTTGTTTCTTCCCATTATACCTGCAATTCTGTTCAAAGTGTCAGGCACAAGAGTACCTGATATAGTGCGGGAGAGACCGTGCGGTCTTAGGATTTTTTTTCTATCAGACGTTTGGTATTTTTTGCAGGGTTTTTTGCTGGCCACAATCAGTTTTCTTTCCTGTCCTGTTGTATCTAGTAAGTCGGGCCTCACCTTTGCTAATCTATATTTTCTGTGTATTTTGTTTTCTTACACCACTGTTGTTACATGTTGGGGGCTTACTATTGCTTTGGGGACTGCTCCGAGGCAAGTTAGGATTCCTCATTTCTATCTTTGAGGTGTAGCAAGTTTCTCCGGCAGTGACAAGGTGTCTAGGTGTGTTAGGAACATACCACTGCTACTTCTAGTTTTGTCCGATAGATAGGGGATTGCAGTCAGCTTTGTTTCCAACTATTCTTGTGGTTTTATTTTTTCCTGATCAATGGGATTTTTTGTGATCGTCCACAGTTACCAGTTCATTACAGGAATGGTTACTGCGCTGCTGAAAATATTATAAAAATCCAGTCAAACTGAATTAAGGTGATTTTTATTAAACACGTTTCGACGTGTCACCCCACTTCTTCATCAGGAAATCCACTGATATCATCCTCCTATGCTGGCTCTCCATTCCGTTGGTAACCAGGAAGTACCTACTACACTGCACATGCGAAAACCTTCACTTACTCTAATCCTTATCTAGCTAACATTCTTATACTCTACATTACATGGTTAATACATTAATCCCATGTAACGGATTATATAGTACATTATGTTACTATAAAATACAATTATAAGAAAATGGAATCTTCAATAAAAACACTTTAAACTCTCAGCCACTAGATGGCGCCGACCGCTGCACTGCTCTGGCTCTGCTACCCTGCCAGCCCACATTCTCCAGCAGTAGCAACAGGATCGCATTACAGTCGCAGCATGCTGCAATTGTTTTCTCGGTCCGATTAGGGCTGAGAATATAATCGCTCATGGGTGCTGAGACATAGGGTAATATTAGTCCGAGTGGAATGCGATGTTTTATAACATTCCACTCGCTCCGATTTTCATGCCATGTGTCTTAGGCCTTAAACAGATTTTATAAAACATGACTATTAAGATGCACACAATATAAAACACTATATGTATAAACACCATTAGAGTGGGGTAATCTGGAAACCTCTTACAACAGCACAGTTCAGCAGCATCTCTAGACTAAAGGCTACTTTACACACTGCGATATCGGTCCCGATATCGCTAGTGTGGGTACCAGCCCCCATCTGTTGCGCGACACGGGCAAATCGCTGCCCGTGCAACACAACATCGCCCAGAGCCGTCACACATACTTACCTGTCCGGTGACGTCGCTTTGACCGGCAAACCGCCTCCTTTCTAAGGGGGGCGGTCCGTGCGGCGTCACAGCGACGTCACTGAAGCGTCACTGAACCGCCGCCCAATAGCAGCGGAGGGGCGGAGATGAGCGGGACGTAACATCCCGCCCACCTCCTTCCTTCCGCATAGCAGCCGGAAGGCAGGTAAGGGGAGCTTCCTCGTTCCTGCGGTGTCACACGCAGCGATGTGTGCTGCCGCAGGAACAAGGAACAACTTCTTTACTGCTGCAGTAATGATTTTTAAGAATGGACCCCCATGTCGCCGATTAGCGATTTTGCACGTTTTTGCAACGATGTCACACGCAACGGCATCGCTAATGCGGCCGGATGTGCGTCACAAATTCCGTGACTCCAACGACTCCGCATTAGCGATGTCGCAGCATGTAAAGCCCCCTTTACAGCGATCAGAGTTTTCATTAAACCCCCTCCACTTTGATTGGACATTAAGGCCATATTCACATGTAGTTTAAATGCTGCATTTTTCTGCTGCTTTTTTTGCTTAGAAACTCTGCTGTGAAGAACTGTCCAAGCAAAGTGGATGTGATTTCATGAAAATTGTGTCCACAGTGCATCTAAGGCCAGGACCACACGGAGCATTACTACGATCCTCCCATGACACTCGGCTGACACTGGCAGCACAGCGGGAGCCGAGTGTAATGCGAGTGTCACTGCGACTGAGGTACGATCAGGCGATCGGACCTCAGCTACGGGGGGTGGGCCTGCACTGAGGAGGGGCGGGTGAGTGCTGAGGAGGGGTGGGCCTGTGCTGCGGAGGGGGAGATTTAGCTCCCTCTCTTCTACGTAGCCGGCTATTGCGATTCTCGCCCTGCACTCGCGGTGCACTGGTGTACTGCACCTGCAGTGCGATTTTCTCTCGCCCCATAGACCATAGACTTGAATGGGTGCGAGAGAAAACAGGATCGCATTACAGTCACAGCATGCTGTGATTGTTTTCTCGGTCCGATTAGGGCTGAGAAAATAATCGCTCATTGGTGCTGAGACATAGGGTAATATTGGTCCGAGTGGAATGCAATGTTTTAGCACAAACCACTCGCACCGATTTTCATGCTATGTGTCTTAGGCCTTAAATCGCAGCTGAACTGTCCAGTATTGGTGCTTTTTTTCTCTACAGGCTTCTATGTGGAGCCTAGAATGCAAAAAAATGGCAATTACTTTTTTAAGTGCATAATCAAAGCTTTTCTGTAGTATAAAAACAATAAAAACGAGGCTTCATATCTGCACAAAAACACATCAAATAAGTTGGAAAAATTCAGCAATAATGCAATAATCAGGGAAGAGTGTTATTGTGTAATTATGTATGGACAGCTGCAAAAAAACCAAAATTCACAGGATTTATACAAAACACAAAAAAGATAGACATTGTATAGGGAAGCTTCATCAAGGTGAGAAAGTTCTGGTTGCTACAACTATGATTGAATGAACAATCCTGGGCCTCTGTTGAATGTCCCTCACTGCCAAATGGGTGTGGCTTGGGGTGTGGATAGGGGCATGGTCAAAGTGTGCAGAGTGCCACATCAAGGTGAGAAGGTTCTAGATGTTACAACTATGAATGCATGAACAATCCTGGGCATCTGCTGAATGTCCCTCACTGCCAAATGGGTGAGGCTTGGGGTGTGGATAGGGGCATGGTCAAAATGTGCAGAGTGCCACATCAGGATGAGAAAGTTCTAGATGCTACAACTATGATTGAATGCACAATCCTGGGCCTCTGTTGAATGTCCCTCACTGCCAAATGGGTGTGGCTTGGGGTGTGGATAGGGGCATGGTCAAAATGTGCAGAGTGCCACATCAAGGTGAGAAGGTTCTAGATGTTACAACTATGAATGAGTGAACAATCCTGGGCATCTGCTGAATGTCCCTCACTGCCAAATGGGTGTGGCTTGGGGTGTGGCTAGAGGTGTGGTCAAGATGTGCAGAGTGCCACATCAAGATGAGAAAGTTCTAGATGCTACAACTATGAATGAATGAACAATCCTGAATGTCCCTCACTTCCAAATGGCTGTGGCTTGGGGTGTGGCTAGGAACATGGTCAAAATGTGCTGCGGTGCATGCAGTTCACTACATAGTTTATCCCTCTTTCTGTCCTTGAAAAATTGGGAGGTATGGTTGCATTGCTCCGAGTACTAGAATAGGGGTCTATTTGGTCATCTGGGAATATAGAAATAGCTATTTCATCCTACAAAATAAGTACATGTCTATCACTAAAACTTCCACAGAAAAAGGTCAATAACAGGTAGCAATAACATGACACAAAAAACATATTAAGAAAACGTCATGGATACTAGGCCTGTTTTACAGATCTCTTTTTCCTTTTTTATACCTGCCGAAGGTTTTTATTATAAGTTATATTAGCTACATTTTGATGTAAGAAAATTAATCAACAAAATTACACGTAATTTTGACCTTTTTGTGCTTTTGTAACTTAACAAGAACAGTGTTGTCATCTCAGCTCTTTAAAATGACAAGGGGTTAATTTGATTGGCTTGTAGTTGTGCATACTACATGCACTGTAAGCTGTCAAAGTATTAAGATAATTGTCAGCTGCAATCTAGCAATTAGAACTCAATTATCTGAGTTATTACTGCAGCGTTATAGCTAATTTTTTGTTAAACAGTGTGAACTATATTTTACTTATTGAAAGTACCCTTATTGAAAGCTTATACTGATAACATACCATAATCATACGAATGTACAGGGTAGAGTGTGTGCCATAAATAATTTTTTATAAATGCATAAATGGTTTTAAAGTGCACCTGTCACCATTAACACGTGCAATTAACAGAGTACACCGTGAACTACATACTATATAAAGAATGCTAGCAGATTTATGGAGGAAACGCTATTATGATTAGATGATTGCGTTCTCATTTTTCTTCCTGTTTTAATTTCTTACTACCTTCTGAAGAAAGTGATTTTTTTTTTATAAATAGTAAAATAAAAAAAAAACATTTTTTAGTAGCTTATTAAAATGACTCATGTATCTCAGGGGAAAGGACTACCAAAAATAATGTTCTTAACATGCAGTTGAATAAATATATTTTAATTAGTTGGTTTCAAAACAAATATGTGCTTATATTTGCTAAAGCTAAGTCAATCTTGAGAGGTTGATACGCTATCTTCAGCTAATTTGTACTGGTTTATAGTTTACACTGAAACCTCCGTATCCTTCTCCAAATGGAAAACGTGTTACATATATTATAAAAGTAACTGTGGATACACAGGAAGTGTGCACTGTACTTATTCTAAGTGGCCAGCTAATCATCTACACTTCTCTTGTCCCCGTCATAAGTGGACAACTAGGGAACAACGGCAGGGAAGCTTTATATTAACCATATCCAGCAATCTAAATTGTGCATAATTATTATTAATTGTTTTAATGTGCAAAATAAAATTTTAAAGACAACATAATGGCCAGGTTGGAAAATATATTAGATTTTTTTCTACTTTTCATATATTACCATAAAGATAACAATAATTAAAATTTTCTTATATTGTTTTTATAGAATAATACATAAAACACTAAATAAATTCAGCTTTTAAATATTAAGTTCAACTTAGATAACTCAGCTCAATAGCAAGGATTTTTTTTCTCTGGAATGTGTTGGCATATAAAAAAAATAGTAGGAAAATCCAGCTAGGTCCAAAGCCAAAGATGAGATTAGCCTGGTGTCACCCCTGGCCAGATTTTCCCAGTGCTGCTCCAGGTGATTTGCCGGTTTCTTCCACTACACAAGACTCATCAATCACCTCTAGCAACACTGAAGGAAGGTGGCTTACGTTGGCCAAGGACTAGTCATAGATGGTTCTTACACTAGATGCTTGAGAATGTTTAAGCAGCTTCTTAGTGTACTGGTAAGTGCAGGAGAATAGATGATAAGTATCACAGATGAGAAATTCAATTTGAATTTTTAGAAATTGAACATTCGCAATTTGCACGGAAATTGGCAAAAGTGACCACCACTATTGTACATATTGCAGAAGATGTTATCAAGTAGAGTAAGATTACTTGGCCTTCCCCATAATACCATGAAGCTATCACATAACGTGGTAAGGCACAGACTCAGGAGGCACTAGTATAGCCTGTATAAAAGCCCAATCAAGAAATATAGTAGCCATTTTGTGGTGGTAAATAGTTAGATGGTGTGAAAGCTCTGCCCCTTTCATAAATCCACTGGTACTCAACTGACAATTAGATATAGCCAGCATGGTATAGAGTAATGTGCTGATTCATCATTGGAAATTTTTTTCTCACTTTCCTTCTTTGTCTTGTGGTACTGGTTGCTGGTGTTGGCACCAATGTCTTTAAAATGGCTCATATGATTAGCTTGTTTTTTGTTCTGTCTTAAATTGGTTATGTGACTTGTTAGTGCCAAAAGTTGCACGTTTGGTAAGCTGGTGAAAAAATTGTCCCAAGTGTTTACTCAAAAATACTCAAAAGCCGGACTGGAGTAGAGTAGCATCAACTTTTGTGACTTTTTAAAAAAGTTATTTTAATACACAAAAAAGTTAATTTAATACTAAAGGCATGTGGGGCCTATTTTTTTTCTTTTTGCAGTACTTATCAGTTAGGCTGTGTGCGCACATGTGTGCGTATTGCATGCATTTACGCTGCGTCTAGCACAGCAGCGTTAAATGCATACGTCCTGCGTCCCCAGCACAATCTATGAAGATTGTGCATAATCCATCTGTACGTTGCATTTGAGAGCGCAGCGATTTGGATGCTGAAATTTTGATCCAAATCGCTGCGTTCAAAAATGCAGCATGTCACTTCTTTCATGTGCTTTGGATGCAGTTCTCACTCTGTCTATGGGAGAGGCAGCATCCAGAGCATGAAATCGGTATTTTTTCTGCAGAAATACTGCATCCATTGCGTAGTGTTTCTGCAGCGATTTGAAGTGCACATGAGCTGTCAAATCACTGCAGAATTTTCTGCAGTGACACGACGCAATGTGCGCACATGCCCTAAGTGTGACTCAGCAGCTCCAGGGATCAGTACCCACATCCACCCATATTCCCACACAAGGATTTATTTGTGAGCTTTTCCTGGTCTCCGTTTCACTCCCCATTCAGATGAAGCCTGCTTTGGCACATGGAGAAGTAGCAAAACCAAAAAAATTAACAGGAGTGTAAGTTGCTATATCTGCAATTTGTAGGAACACATTCAGAACTGAGGCCACTTCACAGGTAAAACCCAAGAAAAAACTAATTGTGCATATACCCTACAGTATGTAAATAAGTAAACAATAACAGAACATATAAATAACATAGGGTATTCAATGCTATTGAGAAAAAAAAATGGAGATCCCAACTGGTACACATTTACTTTTTACCTATTTACTTAGTATAGGGTTAATTATTTTTTTTTTACATAGAGAGGTAGGACATTTAGTGGTTATGGATCATCCATATTAAAAGGTACATCTTGACATGGTTGGATGGTTTTTGAGACTTTAAACAAAACATATCGTATTTTTCGAACTATAAGACGCACCGGACCATAAGACGCACCCTGGTTTTAGAGGAGGAAAAATTGGAAAATAAAACTTTTTCAAAAAATGTGGTCATGACACACTGTTATGGGGCGAGGATCTGCTGCTGACATTGTTATGGGGGTAATGTCCCCAAATTCTCTACTATGGTGCCCCGGCCTGGTAATGATCCTCCTGCCTTGTATATACAGTATGTGTCCCTCATCCTGGTATAGGCCCGATCCTGCTATATACTGTCATCCTGGCATATGGCCGCATCCTGCTATATACCCCATCCTGGCATATGGCCCCATCCTGCTATATACCTCCATCCTGCTATATGCCCCCATCCTGCTCATATACCCCCATCCTGCTCATATACTCCCATCCTGCTATATACCCCCATCCTGCTCATATACCCCCATCCTGCTCATATACCCCCATCCTGCTCATATACACCCATCCTGCTCATAATATACCCCCATCCTGCTATATACCCCCATCCTGCTATACACCCCCATCCTTGTTTACGGCCCGCATCCTGTGGCACATAAAAAAAAATTAACATTCATACTCACCTTACCTCACTCCCTGCAGCATCGCTCCTCCTCCGTCTGTGTCAGCAGCAGCGCTGGAGTGTGGAGCCGGCCACGATCCCTGCAGCATCGCGATGTCCACCTGTCTGTGCTGGCGGCTGCGTGTGGACATGTGCGCACCGCTAGTCTCCATACAGCTGCCGCCGGCACAGACAGGAGGACATCGCGGTGCTGCAGGGATCGTGACCGGTGAGTTATACTGATTCACTGCACCCTGCGCTGATGATGATGCGTGGGGAGCAGTGAACACATGATCACTCCAGGCTGTAGTTGCCAGGGGTGATCATGCGGGCAGGCTGTTTAATATGTGTGCATTTCCCGCCCATCACCCCGCCCATCTGTCAGCACCGGCTTCAGCAGAAAAAAGAGGATGTCCAGCTCTTCAGGCAAAGAATCACGTCTTTATTTCATCATGCAGACACAGAGAATGACATGACCAGCACTACCGGCTTCAGCGCTTAGAGATGATGGGTGGGATGATGGGCATGCATATTAAATGAGCGGGTCCACGTGGTCACAGCAGGCTGCTACAGCCTGTTCGTGTCGCCGATGACCCGCTCCACCGCAGCACCCTCATTCTCCGAAGCCCTACATTCAGACTATAAGAATTGCCCCCCCCACTTTCCCCCAACATTTGGGGGAAAAAAGTGCGTCTTATAGTCCGAAAAATACGGTAACTACTTACCTTACTTTTTTATTGTTTACTGCACTATTGTGACTTTTGTATTCATTAATCACAGTGGGCTGACACATTTTGTATTTATAGTTATTTTTCAAAAGTTGCTATTGATGAATCAGGCAAAAACATCTGGGATTGCTAAAATGCTCCTACAAAGCGGAAAACAAAACAAACAAAAAAAACAACCACATATAAAAGAGACTTTAAAAAAGGTGGAAATAGCATATTGAATTGAGTGGAAACAAAAAAAAGGCGCAAGGCAAAAGGTAATAAATAAAAAAGACAAAAATCCAGTGGAAAGGTCATGTTAAATTGGAACCTAGCTATATGCATATGCAATAGATTTGTAGCTCTATGTACAATTAGGTCCAGAAATATTTGGACAGGGACACAAGGTTTGGCTTTTTAGCTGTTGACTAGTGATGAGCGAGCATGCTTGTAACTACTCGGTACTCGCACGAGTATCGCTGTACTCGGGCTGCTCGGCGGGGACCGAGTAATCTCGCGATACTCGTGCTGTACTCGTGGTCTTCATTTCTGCATGTTGGCGCTCTTTTGAGAGCCAGCCCTCATGCAGGGATTGGCTGGCAGACCACTGCAATGCCACAGCCCTGTTAGTTGTGGAATTGCAGTGATTGGCCGGCCTGCACAGCGTGACCGAGCCTTTATACCGGCCGGCGCGCTGTGCTCTGCTCACAACTATCCAGACAGTCAGTGCAGGGAGAGTGTCGCTGATTCAGGGAAAGCTTTGTGGCCCTTTATAGTTAGTTCCGGAGCAGGGCTGCAAACAGTGTGACCAGAAGTCCTTCTCAGGACTATTCTAGTTGTATACAGGCAGGCAGGGTATAGCCAGGTCGGAGTACAGTAGCAGAGTCCTTCTCAGGACTATTGTTGCTATATACAGGCAGGGTATAGCCAGGTCGGAATACAGGCTAGTGACCAGAAGAGTCCTTGTCAGGACTATTGTAGCAGTATACAGGCAGGCAGGCAGGCAGCGTAGTGGTGACCGTATACCAGCCTTCATCATATCTGGGGCTGGTGTACACAGTGTAAAACAGTCCAGATAGTGTCAGACTTCTCAGTAATTGTCGCTCCTAAAAACCAGTTAGGTTCTTATTGCGTCCGTGCTTGCATTTAAAAACAGCACGTGTGTGGCAGTCAGTGGCAGCGTACAGGTGCGCGTTTTGCACAAACTATTATATAACGCACAAGTCTAGTGTATAATACACGTCAGTCAGCAGTGTCTGATAGTGTCAGACTTCTCAGTAATTGTCGCTCCGAAAAACCAGTTAGGTTCTTATTGCGTCCGTGCTTGCATTTAAAAACAGCACGTGTGTGGCAGTCGGTGGCAGGGTACAGGTGCGCGTTTTGCACAAACTATTATATAACGCACAAGTCTAGTGTATAATAATACACGTCAGTCAGCAGTGTCTGATAGTGTCAGACTTCTCAGTAATTGTCGCTCCTAAAAACCAGTTAGGTTCTTATTGCGTCCGTGGTTGCATTTAAAAACAGCACGTGTGTGGCAGTCGGTGGCAGCGTACAGGTGCGCGTTTTGCACAAACTATTATATAACGCACAAGTCTAGTGTATAATACACGTCAGTCAGCAGTGTCTGATAGTGTCAAACTTCTCAGTAATTGTCGCTCCTAAAAACCAGTTAGGTTCTTATTGCGTCCGTGCTTGCATTTAAAAACAGCACGTGTGTGGCAGTCGGTGGCAGGGTACAGGTGCGCGTTTTGCACAAACTATTATATAACGCACAAGTCTAGTGTATAATACACGTCAGTCAGCAGTGTCTGATAGTGTCAGACTTCTCAGTAATTGTCGCTCTTAAAAACCAGTTAGGTTCTTATTGCGTCCGTGCTTGCATTTAAAAACAGCACGTGTGTGGCAGTCGGTGGCAGGGTACAGGTGCGCGTTTTGCACAAACTATTATATAACGCACAAGTCTAGTGTATAATACACGTCAGTCAGCAGTGTCTGATAGTGTCAGACTTCTCAGTAATTGTCGCTCCTAAAAACCAGTTAGGTTCTTATTGCGTCCGTGCTTGCATTTAAAAACAGCATGTGTGTGGCAGTCGGTGGCAGCGTCAGGCTCCATATTGTCCCTGGATACAGACGTGCATGATGGCCTGTACACATGAAGTGCCCATTGTAAGGAAGTGGGTCTATTGTAGTATAGCCCTTAGGCAGGGCAGCCAAAAATTGGGAGGCTCCACATTGTCCCTGGATAGAGATGTGCATGAGGGCCTCAAAACATTGTTCCCATTGCAAAGGAGCGGGTCTCCTGTCGTTGTAATGCCCATTCAGAAAGATTGGGCGAAAAAATTTACCACTGGGGGTATACCTGAAACAACGGCTTAACTATTGTAACGGTCACCATGATGGCGCATGAGGAGAAGGAGGAGCAGTCCAGCGAGTAGCCAAAGTCCAGAAGTGTGTTACCATGGGTGAGTGGAGGTACATGGCAAATTCCCGTTACAAACTTTAAATTCCGCTGTAATTTGCTGTTGGTGTGTGTGGTGAAGTCTGGCCAAATCCAACCCTTGTTCATCTTGATCAGAGTCAGCCTGTCAGCATTTACAGTTGACAGGCGGGTGCGTTTATCTGTAATGATTCCACCTGCGGCACTAAAAACACGCTCTGACAAAACGCTAGCGGCAGGGCAGGCCAGGACTTCCAAGGCGTAGAGAGCCAATTCATGCCACGTGTCCAGCTTGGATACACATTAATTGTAAGGCACAGAGGAATGTCGGAGTACAGTTGTTTGATCTGCAAGGTACTCCTTGAGCATCTGGGCAAACTTAGGATTTCTTGTGGCACTACCCCTCACCTCAGGGGCTGTGGTATGTGAGGGGCTGAGAAAACTGTCCCACATCTTAAAGACTGTTCCCCTACCTCTGGCGGATTGGACTTGTGCCCCTCTCGGCTGTATGCCTTGGTTGTCCACTGATTCCTGACCTATGCCGCTAGCGTTTTGTGAGGGGAATGCTTTGCCTACTTCCGTGACTATGGCCTTCTGGAACTGCTGCATTTTGCCTGACCTCTCCGCCTCGGGAATAAGAGACATAAAGTTCTCCTTTTAGCGTGGGTCTAACAGTGTTACCAACCAGTAATGATTGTCGGCCAAGATGTTCTTAACGCGAGGGTCACGAGACAGGCAGCTTACCATAAAGTCAGCCATGTGTGCCAGACTCTTAACAGCCATCACTTCAGTATCCTGACCAACACGATGACTGAACATGCTGTCCTCCTCCTCCTCCTCCTCATCATCTACCCTGTCCTCTGGCCAGCCACGCTGAACCGAGGATATGACTGCATGTCATATCCTCAATTTGGCCAGAGAGTTGCTCCATGTCTTCATCCTCCTCCTCGTCATAGTCCTCCACTGCACGTTGTGATGAGACGAGGCTGGGCTGTGTGTTATCATCACCCACACCCACTACTGTTTCTTGCTCAAACTCATCGCGCTCCGCCTGCAATGCATCATGGTTGTTTTTTGAGCAGAGACCATTTTAGAAGGCAGAGAAGCGGTATGGTGACGCTAATAATGTCGTCATCGCCGCTCACCATCTTGGTGGAGTCCTCAAAGTTTTGGCGGATGGTGCATAGGTCGGACATCCATCTCCACTCCTCAGGTGTTATGTGTGGAGTTTGACCCATTTCCCGACGGCTTAGGTGATGCAGGTACTCAACAACTGCCCTCTTCTGCTCACATATCCTGACCAACTTGTGCAGAGTTGAATTCCAACGCGTGGGGACATCACACACCAGTCTGTGTGCCGGAAGATGCAAACGGCGTCTTAAGCCGGCAAGGCCGGCTGAAGCAGTAGGTGACTTTCGAAAATGTGCAGACAGGCGTCGAACTTTTACCAGCAGATCAGACAGCTCTGAGTATGACTTTAGAAACCGCTGAACCACGAGGTTGAGCACATGGGCCACGCATGGAACATGTGTCAGCTGGCCTCGCCTCAAAGCCGCCACCAGGTTCCGGCCATTGTCACACACGACCTTTCCTGGCTTTAGGTTCAGAGTTGTGAGCCAGTGATCTGCCTGCTGTTTCAGAGCTGTCCACACCTCTTCTGCATTGTGGGGTTTGTCACCTATGCAGATTAGCTTCAGCACTGCCTGTTGCCGCTTTGCCGAGGCAGTGCTGCAGTGCTTCTGTGTCGCCCTGGACAAGCCAGGGGCCACAGAGCACAACACTTAAACACCCCACACTCCCTGCAGGCATATCATAGTCAAAACACAAAATCCTTGTTGCCTTCCCCAGGGGCTTTTGTCCACACCAGGGTGTGGAGCCAGGCGGTTGGTCTCCACCCACCGAGGAGGAGGGAAAACACAGGCAGTGAGAGTTAAGCTAAGGAAGTGGAAGGAGGAAAGTAGTAGAGAGGAGAAAAGTGACAGCAAAGAGCCTGAAGTTGTTCCGGGTGTGTGGCCCGGACAGGACAGCAAGGTTGGCAGGATGTGGTGACCGTCTGCAGTGGAGGCCGATTGGAGTCTGCCGTAAGGACCGTGGACGGGTGGTGACCCGGCCGTACCGGACCGGTATACAAAGAGAAGCCAGCACCATTGGCAGAGGACTTTCGGATCCTGGCAAGGCTTGGTGTCGCCGTGAATTTGACAAATCCGTTAGTGAAGGGAACCTCAGGGTTTCCAAACAGCCAAGTCCAGATAGAAGGCAACCGTACAACCGTGAAGGGGAGACACAGCCACCGCCAAGGGCAACCGTCTCCCAGGGCCAGCGCCTGTGGGCAAAAGGGGCTCCTCCGGCCCATATCCAGGTCGGGGAGCGGGTTACCGTTGGGAAACCATCACTACCAACACTTAACTTAGGTGCAGGGAGAGACAGTCATCACTAACCTGCAGGGAGGAACAACCGCAGCCGTCCGAGTGACCCGTCCATCCAGCCACTTGTTTTACCGTGAACTGTGTCATCATCATTGGGCTGAGTGAGTACCTCCGTGCCGTGCGGCACAGCGCTGCCCCTGCGACCCTGCACCTCATCAGGCCCCGCAACCCGCCTATCATCCATGTCTACCCCATCACCAGGCCCCGGGACAACCAACCCCCGTACCCACGGAGGGGAGAAATAACAACAAAGCTGCTCCCTGTCACAGGCTCCCGGGATCCCCGTCCAGAGCAGCGGTGGTGTCCACACAATCACCACAACCGTGGGTGGCGTCACGGACAATATCCCCAAAACCCAAACCACCCCTTTTCACTCACGGGCGAGTAGCGCCGCTCGAGTCCCCGGGATCCGGCCATCGCTCGAGCCAACGAGCAGCAGCAGCCGTAGAGCAGCGTCAGCCGGACCCGAGCAGTGGGAGAGCGCACCGTCCCCTCCTCCGCCCGCGACACTTCCAGCTTGGGACTGGTGTGGAGGGTAAAGTGGATTAGGATGCGCAGGAGGAGGAGGAGGCTGAGGAGCATGACATTCCGGAGCTGTAGAGTGTGTGTGAAACCCTGACTGAGGTAGGGCCTGCAAAACTTGGTGTGTGAAGGACATGTTCCGTCCCTCGCTCAGACTGGGTCCCAGCTTGCACAATATTAACCCAGTGTGACGTCAACGAGATGTAGCGGCCTTGCCCACATGCACTTGTCCACGTGTCTGTGGTTAGGTGGACTTTGGCTGAAACAGCGTTGTTCAGGGCACGTGTGATGTTTTGTGACACGTGGTTATGCAATGCGGGGACGGCACACCGGGAGAAATAGTGGCGGCTGTGGACCGAGTAACGTGGGACAGCTGCCACCATCAGGTCGCGGAATGCTTCTGTCTCAACCAGCCTAAAAGGCAACATTTCCAGCGCAAGCAGTCGCGAAATGTTAGCATTTAGAACTGTGGCATGTGGGGTGTTGGCAGTGTATTTGCGCCTGCGTTCAAAGGTTTGCTGAATGGATAACTGAACGTTGCGCTGGGACAAGGACGTGCTTGATGATGGTGTTCTTTCTGCGTAGGCAACTGCAGGTGCAGGAGTGGAGGAGGCTTGTTCGCAGGCAGCATGGACAGGGGATTGGCTCGCATGCACAACCAGCAAAGACGTAGCAGTGACATCAGCAAGCACTGCTCCTCGACTCTGTTGTACTTCCCACAAAGTCGGGTGCTTGGCTGACATGTGCCTGATCATGCTGGTGGTGGTCAGGCTGCTAGTTTTGGTACCCCTGCTGATGCTGGCATGGCAGGTGTTGCAAATGGCCTTTTTAGAATCATCTGGAGCCAACTTAAAAAACTGCCAGTGTCAGAGTTCCGGGTTTTCCAGTTTTCTTTTGAAAGAGCTTGCCCTTTGTTAACATGGAGTTTTCTGTTCTGTTGCCCTACTTCCTGTCCATCTGTTTAAAAGCCGCCCCTAAAGCTTAGTCCAGTGCCTGAGTATACTGCTTCCTGTGTGCTCCTGCCCTGCTGCTTTTGGTTCCTGATTGTTATTCGGATCCTCTTGGAAAACAACCGACACCGACTCTGGACTTCATCTGGTATCATCTAGCTGAGCCCGGACTCCGTTTGCCGTCTTTGGTCGGCACTTCTGCCCGGTTCCTTCCGTTTAATACCACTCTGGACTCACATCACGTACGGACATTTTTGGACTTACCTATTGCCCTTTTGTGTCCCGGCTGCTGCGCATTTAGGGCTTCTGGGGTGATTGCCAGACAGTCCCTGTATAGGGGTTCGCTCTTGGTGGTCTCCCTGGGGGAGTCCGGTGCGCGGTCCCGGGAATTCCCTTTCGCTCCGTCCCTGGAAGGTATTTCCTGTATTTATGTTCTACTGTGTTTTTGTTCCGTTTATGTACATATTTGCTGGTTGCATATTATAAACGTCTTGCACCAAGAACTCGTCTCTGGTTGTCATTGCCCTAACGCAATCGAAATCTTCAATACATACAATAGTATTACAGCCAGACTCGGGAAGACCTAACATTTGTACAGGCACCTTGTGTCGTGTTGTTCCAGGGAACAGTTGCCTGACGTCTGCCTGGGGCCACCACTCTGCTTCTTACTGCCTGTTGGGATGCTACGCCTCCCTCCCCCTGTGCACTGCTGTCCTCGCTCTGCATATCCTCCTGCCAGGTTGGGTCAGTTACTGGATCATCCACCACGTCGTCTTCCTCTTCCGCACCCTGCTCCTCCTCCTGACTTCCTGACAATTGTGTCTCATCATCGTCCACCCCTTGTTGAGACACGTTGCCAACTTCGTGAGAACGTGGCTGCTCAAATATTTGGGCATCTGTACATACAATCTCGTCATGGCCCACTTCAACAGGAGCTGGCGAGAGGCCAGAATTTGTGAATGGAAACGTGAACGAACAGCTCTTCCGAGTGTCCAAGTGTGGGATCAGTAATGTCCGTGGACGTGTACTCGGCCTGGTGGTAGGAAGGAGGATCAGGTTCTGAAATGTGCGGTGCAGTATCACGGCTACTGACACTTGACCGTGTGGAAGACAGAGTGTTTGTGGTGGTGCCAATCTGACTGGAAGCATTATCCGCTATCCAACTAACAACCTGTTGACACTGGTCTTGGTTCAAGAGCGGTGTACTGCTGCGGTCCCCAAGAATTTGGGACAGGACGTGCGAGCGACTAGATGTGGCCCTTTGTTGTGGCAAAATTAGAGCTTGCACACAACCTCGGTCTCTGCCTGCACCACCATCACGTCCACTTCCTTGTTCGTTGACAACGCCCTTGCGCATTTTGCAATGCTGTGCTGATGTGTATTCACTAGACTTGTGCGTTATATCCAAGTTTTTGCAAAACTCACACAAATGCAGCGGAAAGCTGCCACCAACAGGCACACACGTGCGTTTTTTAAATGCAAGCACGGAGGCACTAAGAACCTAACAGGTCTCTATCCAGGGACAACGTGGAGCCTCCCAATTTTTGGCTGCCCTGCCTAAGGGCTATACTACAATAGACCCACTTCCTTACAATGGGCACTTCAGGTTTACAGGCCATCATGCACGTCTCTATCCAGGGACAATGTGGAGCCTCCCAATTTTTGGCTGCCCTGCCTAAGGGCTATACTATAATACACCCACTTCCTTACAATGGGCACTTCAGGTTTACAGGCCCTCATGCACGTCTCTATCCAGGGACAACGTGGAGCCTCCCAATTTTTGGCTGCCCTGCCTAAGGGCTATACTACAATAGACCCACTTCCTTACAATGGGCACTTCAGGTTTACAGGCCCTCATGCACGTCTCTATCCAGGGACAACGTGGAGCCTCCCAATTTTTGGCTGCCCTGCCTAAGGGCTATACTACAATAGACCCACTTCCTTACAATGGGCACTTCAGGTTTACAGGCCATCATGCACGTCTCTATCCAGGGACAATGTGGAGCCTCCTAATTTTTGGCTGCCCTGCCTAAGGGCTATACTATAATACACCCACTTCCTTACAATGGGCACTTCAGGTTTACAGGCCCTCATGCACGTCTCTATCCAGGGACAACGTGGAGCCTCCCAATTTTTGGCTGCCCTGCCTAAGGGCTATACTATAATACACCCACTTCCTGACAATGGGCACTTCAGGTTTACAGGCCCTCATGCACGTCTCTATCCAGGGACAACGTGGAGCCTCCCAATTTTTGGCTGCCCTGCCTAAGGGCTATACTACAATAGACCCACTTCCTTACAATGGGCACTTCAGGTTTACAGGCCCTCATGCACGTCTCTATCCAGGGACAACGTGGAGCCTCCCAATTTTTGGCTGCCCTGCCTAAGGGCTATACTACAATAGACCCACTTCCTTACAATGGGCACTTCAGGTTTACAGGCCATCATGCACGTCTCTATCCAGGGACAATGTGGAGCCTCCCAATTTTTGGCTGCCCTGCCTAAGGGCTATACTATAATACACCCACTTCCTTACAATGGGCACTTCAGGTTTACAGGCCCTCATGCACGTCTCTATCCAGGGACAACGTGGAGCCTCCCAATTTTTGGCTGCCCTGCCTAAGGGCTATACTATAATACACCCATTTCCTTACAATGGGCACTTCAGGTTTACAGGCCCTCATGCACGTCTCTATCCAGGGACAATGTTGAGCCTCCCAATTTTTGGCTGCCCTGCCTAAGGGCTATACTATAATACACCCACTTCCTTACAATGGGCACTTCAGGTTTACAGGCCCTCATGCACGTCTCTATCCAGGGACAACGTGGAGCCTCCCAATTTTTGGCTGCCCTGCCTAAGGGCTATACTACAATAGACCCACTTCCTTACAATGGGCACTTCAGGTTTACAGGCCATCATGCACGTCTCTATCCAGGGACAATGTGGAGCCTCCCAATTTTTGGCTGCCCTGCCTAAGGGCTATACTATAATACACCCACTTCCTGACAATGGACACTTAATGTTTTGAGGCCCTCATGCACGTCTGTATGCAGGGGCATTGGTGAACCTCACAATTTTGGACTGCCCTGGCAAAGGAAAATACTACAAAGACTCACTTCCTCAAAATGGGCACATTAGACTCAAGAGGCCTTCATGTACGTCTCTTCTCAGGGACATCGGAGTGCCACACAATGTTTTCACGTAAAATCTTTCATGTATTAATCTCAAAAAGTAACATACACCAGCTCTATCTCACTATTGGGTATGTGCCCTTAACATTTCCGCCATGAAAAATCATTTTGGGGTCATTTTGGAAGGTTTTCTGGTGAGTCCGTAAAAATGGCGTAAAACGCGGACAAAATTGTTCACAGCTGTGACTTTTCAGTGATAAATGCTTCAAGGGGTCTTCCCCATGCTGTTGCCATGTCATTTGAGCACTCTTCTGAGACTTTTGTGACATTTTTAGGGTTTCTCCATGCTGCCGGGGGGTCATTTCACAAAAATACTCGGGTCTCCCATAGGATAACATTGGGCTCGTTGCTCGGGCCGAGTACACGAGTATCTTGGGAGGCTCGGCCCGAGCTTCGAGCACCCGAGCTTTTTGGTACTCGCTCATCACTACTGTTGACCAAAAAATATTTAAGATACAGTTATATCATCAATACAGGCCTATAATGCAGTCTCTCAGCTTTATTTTCAGGGTATTCACATCCTAATTGGAGTAAGAGTTTAGAAATATGTAGCTGTCTCTTTTTTAAGGGACCAAAGTTACATGGACAATTATCTCAAAAGCTCTTTAATGGGTTTCATGGGCTATTCCCTTGGTAATCCATCATCCACTAAGCAATTAAAAGGTCTGGAGCTAATTCCAGTTGTGGCATTGAATTTTCAAGCCATTGCTGTGAATCCACAATATGTAATCAAACAACAAGAGAAACAGACTATTATTAGGAGGAAAAAAAAAAGAAATACATCAGAGATATAGCAGAAGTGTTAGGAGTGGTTAAATTAATAGTCTGGTGCATTTTTGTTTTAAAAAAGCATGTTGGTGAGCTGGGGAACTCAAAAAGGTCTGGATATCCGTTAAAGTCAACAGTGGTTAATAATCATACTTTCCACGGTGAAGAAAACGCCCTTCGCAACATCCACCCAAAAAAAGACCACTCTCCAAGAAGTAGGTGTTTTAGTATCTAAAGGGGGCTTTACACGCTACGATATCGTTAATGTTTTATCGTCGGGGGTCACGTCGTTAGTGACGCACATCCGTCGTCATTAATGGTATCTCAGCGTGTAACACTTACCAGCGACCTTAAACGTCCTCCAAAGTGGTGAAAATCGTTCACCATGGAGAGGTCATACTAAAACCAAAAATTGTTAATGGTTGTTTAAAGATGTTGTTCCTCGTTCCTGCGGCAGCACACATCGCTGTGCGTGACACCGCAGGAGCGAGGAACCTCACCTTACCTACGCCCCGCCCGCAATGAGGAAGGAAGAAGGTGGGCGGGATGTTCGTCCCACTCATCTCCGCCCCTCCGCTTTGATTGGCCGGCCGCTAAGTGACGTCGCAGTGACATCGCCGTGATGCCGAACGCACCTCCCCCTTGAGGGAGGGATTGTTCGGCAGTCACAGCGACGCCGCCGACCAGGTAAGTGCAAATGACGCTGCCATAGCGATAATGTTCGCTGCGGCAGCCTGTTCGTGTCGCCGATGACCCGCTCCACCGCAGCACCCTCATTCTCCGAAGCCCTACATTCAGACTATAAGAATTGCCCCCCCACTTTCCCCCAACATTTGGGGGAAAAAAGTGCGTCTTATAGTCCGAAAAATACGGTAACTACTTACCTTACTTTTTATTGTTTACTGCACTATTGTGACTTTTGTATTCATTAATCACAGTGGGCTGACACATTTTGTATTTATAGTTATTTTTCAAAAGTTGCTATTGATGAATCAGGCAAAAACATCTGGGATTGCTAAAATGCTCCTACAAAGCGGAAAACAAAACAAACAAAAAAAACAACCACATATAAAAGAGACTTTAAAAAAGGTGGAAATAGCATATTGAATTGAGTGGAAACAAAAAAAAGGCGCAAGGCAAAAGGTAATAAATAAAAAAGACAAAAATCCAGTGGAAAGGTCATGTTAAATTGGAACCTAGCTATATGCATATGCAATAGATTTGTAGCTCTATGTACAATTAGGTCCAGAAATATTTGGACAGGGACACAAGGTTTGGCTTTTTAGCTGTTGACCAAAAAATATTTAAGATACAGTTATATCATCAATACAGGCCTATAATGCAGTCTCTCAGCTTTATTTTCAGGGTATTCACATCCTAATTGGAGTAAGAGTTTAGAAATATGTAGCTGTCTCTTTTTTAAGGGACCAAAGTTACATGGACAATTATCTCAAAAGCTCTTTAATGGGTTTCATGGGCTATTCCCTTGGTAATCCATCATCCACTAAGCAATTAAAAGGTCTGGAGCTAATTCCAGTTGTGGCATTGAATTTTCAAGCCATTGCTGTGAATCCACAATATGTAATCAAACAGCAAGAGAAACAGACTATTATTAGGAGGAAAAAAAAAAGAAATACATCAGAGATATAGCAGAAGTGTTAGGAGTGGTTAAATTAATAGTTTGGTGCATTTTTGTTTTAAAAAAGCATGTTGGTGAGCTGGGGAACTCAAAAAGGTCTGGATATCCGTTAAAGTCAACAGTGGTTAATAATCATACTTTCCACGGTGAAGAAAACGCCCTTCGCAACATCCACCCAAAAAAAGACCACTCTCCAAGAAGTAGGTGTTTTAGTATCTAAAGGGGGCTTTACACGCTACGATATCGTTAATGTTTTATCGTCGGGGTCACGTCGTTAGTGACGCACATCCGTCGTCATTAATGGTATCTCAGCGTGTAACACTTACCAGCGACCTTAAACGTCCTCCAAAGTGGTGAAAATCGTTCACCATGGAGAGGTCATACTAAAACCAAAAATTGTTAATGGTTGTTTAAAGATGTTGTTCCTCGTTCCTGCGGCAGCACAAATCGCTGTGCGTGAAACCGCAGGAGCGAGGAACCTCACCTTACCTACGCCCCGCCCGCAATGAGGAAGGAAGAAGGTGGGCGGGATGTTCGTCCCACTCATCTCCGCCCCTCCGCTTTGATTGGCCGGCCGCTTAGTGACGTCGCAGTGACATCGCCGTGATGCCGAACGCACCTCCCCCTTGAGGGAGGGATTGTTCGGCAGTCACAGCGACGCCGCCGACCAGGTAAGTGCAAATGACGCTGCCATAGCGATAATGTTCGCTGCGGCAGCGATCACACGATATCGCATGCACGACGGGGGAGGGTGCTTTTGCGTACGATATCGCTAGCAATTGCTAGAAATATCGTAGCGTGTAAAGCCCGCTTAAGTCTACCATATAGAGAAGACTTCATGGGAACAAATACAGAGAGTTCACCTCAAGTTGTAAACCATTCATCAGTTTAAAAAAAACCCCAACAAATTAGATTTTGCCCCCCCAAAAAACATATAAAAAAGCCACCCAGTTCTGGAAAAAAACATTCTTTGGACAGACATGCAGAGCCCAAAACACAAATATTCCCCAAATATTTCTCGACCTACAGTAACAGTATATATAAATAAAATATAAAACCTTGACCACTATTAACAAAAATTAAGAAAAAATTATTAGTAAAAATTGTTTTTCCTTAAATATAATGCTGATAAAAGACATAGATTCTCTTTAATATGAAATGAATGTTAAGAATTAGTATTCATCTTCCTTTTTTGATCTATCCTGTTCTTTGTCATGGGTCCCACAGGAAAAGCTTGGTTTAGTGTGACATCCGATGTGACATGTACCCAGGACTCTGTGAATGCGTTTGATCTGTTGAGTGTCATGGGTGGTAGTGGCCATGCCCGGCACCTGGTGCATCAGTGCATTTAAAAGGAACATGGTTGCAGATGTGTGGGGGTTAATTAAGGCATATTACTGTTTTCCTGTAGCTACAGTTGAAACCAGAAGTTTACATACACTATCTAAAAAGACATATATGTATGTTTTTCTCACTATCTAACATGAAATCTAAATATACCTTTCCTGTTTTAGGTCAATTAGGAACCAAAATTATTTGTAGCACCCCTGAGGTATGAGATGCCACTAGATATGTAACCAACAGTGGACAACCCAAACCCTGGAATACCAGTGCCAGTGACAACACAAGACACAAACATACAACCCATTTTCCTTGCCTGGAGACAGCTTAGAGACAGGCTTGATGGAAGCCGCCTATTGGTAGGAGCCCATCCAATCCGTAAGCTAGAAACCTAGGAGGGGGAGGGGCTGGAGTTGAACAGAGAGCAGGTGTGAAGCCCCATTACCTTCAGGTCACCTCAGGGTCTTTAGGGACTTCACGTGCTGGGATTCTTCTGACAACAGGCAGGTCAGGTTAACTTCAATGGGAATCGTGACGCCACTCTTGGTAATTGCAGTCAGGAGGTGACCGCCACTGCAGTTTAGGGAGCGCTTGGGGCGGGTGGTAAATGCAATCAGTTGTTGTAGCCTCCCGAGAGTGAGGCTGGCCCCAGGGCCCGGTGTAAGTGTGCAGTACTACAGGTCGCAGAAGAACTCACACACAGGCCGTGAGTCAACCCGGGCGATGCTATGATGAACCAGGTGGAACCAGGTATCCCTCCGGCTGATGTAGGGGTGACTGCTGACTCGCCTTCCTAGCCCTTCTTGTTTGGGGTGACTCCTTACTTGTAGTACTGCGGGAATCACCCAGGGAAGTCGCAACTGCTGTTCTCCCCTTTCTGGCCCATTTGCTGGCAGCATGGACCAAGGTTAAGATGGCTCCAGGCTCAATCCTCCTTATGGGCCCCCTCGTTGCTGCTGATGCTGCGGACTCTGTGTGGTTTGGTGAGGTACATCCAGTACCCTCACCAGCAGGTTTAGCCGGCCGAGTAAATGGGTTCCTGCTCTAGGGACCTGTTTGCGGGCTTGGTCTACCGGTAGTCTCCTTTCTCAGCCACCTCTGTACTAGGTGGATTTCAGGCAGCACTACTGGGTAGCCGCTCTCCCCTGTCAGCAGCCACTACAGGTGCAGGGTCTGAGCATGTCCTGCTCCTCCGCTCCACACCTCAGACGTGGCTCCTCCACTCCTACTCCTCTGGCTGCCACTGCACAACTCCCTGTCTCCAGTCCCACTACCCACCACTAGCCGGGATGCGAGGGCTACGCCCCCTCCCTTGGACTGGCCAGGGGTCCCCTCTGTGTGTGTGTCCTGGTTACTAAGTGTCTGTGTTTGTCCACACCCTAGTCAGCCTTTGGGATTACCTATTTGTACTGACCCAGGCGTCGGTACAATACTCAGTGGTGCCTGACCAGGTCAGGGTTCCCACACAGGCGGGAAATAAAGTGAGTTTAGAGCCAAGAAGACATGAGTGAGATTGGAGTCAGTTAGAGGGAGGAGTTAAGCATGAGAGGACATAGTACGATGTGAGGAGGTGAAGTGAGAGAAAGTGAGGAGAAAGGTGTTAAAACCTGAAGAATGAATTGGAGCTAAAACAGGAGGAGTGTTGCTGCGGAGTAAAGAACCAGTACTCAAGGAACCGAGGGTTGCCAGAGGAGTGCAGGACCAGTACTCACAGAACTAAGCACAAGGCGGGGTGCAGAACCCTTGGGTGTACGTGTGAAGCTACCTATTAAATCTGGCAGGTGAGGGGATCGTCAGGGTCCCCCACCTACCTGAGTGTCCGGAGCAAAGCAGCAAATAGAGGACCTGTAAACAGGGACAGGAGTCGAACCTATTAATATTGTCCAGGCTGACTACTATACAGGCAAAGACTGTGAAATAGAGGGGATCCCAAGATGTTTTAGGCCACAGGGACACACCAAAAACCAAAGTGTGCATGGAGGACAGCTCATCAGGTGACTAACTGGCACTGGGAACAAAGGGTGAGGGAACACTTGAAAATTAGCACCACCCGGTGGCGTACCAGAACAGTGAGTAAAAACCAGTTTAAACTGCAGTCCCCGTGAGACTTGAATCCTTTCTACCTTGGTGCATCATCAGCTTACACCACACACTACAACCACCATCATCCTTTTCCGGGGCCTAGCCCTGCTTGCGGAGGGCCAGAACATCTGAGCTGCATTATACTACCCACCCCAGAAAGACCACACAGCGGCGGCTCTCACAAAATAGCCGCAATCTGCAAGTGGCGTAGTGAAACACTCTTATTTATTTTATTTTATTTTTATTTTTTACACTTTTTTCACCCTTTTTTGGATCGACCCCCGGGGTCACGGAACCGGGCATCGGCTCCCCTGATCACCGCACGCCCGGTACCGAGTATCACACTGTCCTGGTGCGTCACATATTTGCCAAAATAATGAGAGAGAGATTTTTTTCGAAGGCATTTTTACTACTGCAATGTCAAAAGTTTACATACAATAAGAGTACTATGCCTTTATACAATATGAAACAACCCATGCAATGATGTCATGTCTTTGGAAGCTTCTGGTTTATTGTCAACATCTGAGTTAATTAGAGGCAGACTTGTGGATGTATTTTAATGTACACCTGAAACACACTGTTTCTTTGTGTAGCATCATGGGAAAGTCAAAAGAAATCAGTCAGGAGCTCATGAAGAGAATTCTGGACTTCCAAAAGTCTGGTTCATCTTTGGGTGCAATTTACAGATACTTGAAGGTGCCTCATTCATCTGTACAAACAATTATGCGCAAGTACAAACATGATGGAAATGTCCAGCCATCATACCACTCAGGAAGGAGATGGGTTCTGTGTACTATAGATGAACGTGCTTTGGTCAGACATGTGCATATCAACACAAGAACAAGATAAAAAAGACCTAGTGAAGATGCTGGCAGAAGCTGGTAAGATTGTTTCATTATCCTTAGTGAAATGAGTACTGTATCAACATGGGTTGAAAGGCCACTCTGCTAGGAAGAAGCCATTACTCCAAAAAAACATAAAAAAGCCAGACTAATGTTTGCGAATGCACACATGAACAAAGACCTTAATTTTTTGAGACATGTCCTATGGTCTGCCAAAACTAAAATTGAACTGTTTGACCATAATGACAATCATTATGTTTGGAGGAAAAAGCGATAATCTTTGACACCTGAGAACACCATGCCAACTGTGAAACGCGGGAGTTTTTTTTCTGCAGGGAGGACTATTCCACTTCACAAAATAGAAGGCATCATGAGGAAAGAAGGTTATCTGGCAATACTGAATCAACATCTCAAGACATCAGCTAGGAACTTAAACCTTGGGTGGAATGGGTCTTCCAAATGGACAATGAGCCAAAGCATACTGCCAAACTGGTTACAAAGTGGCTTAAGGATAACAAAGTCAATGTTTTGGAGTGGCCATCACAAAACCCTGATCTCAGTCCTATTGAAAATGTATGGGTAAAGCTGAAAAGGCAGGTGCGAACAAGGTGACCTACAAACATGGATCAGTTACACCAGTTTTGTCAGGAGGAATAGGCCCAAATTACTGCCAGCTTTTGTGAGTAGCTTGTGGAAGGATATCCAAAATGTTTGACTCAAGTCATAGAGTTTAAGGGCAATGATACCATATACTAATGAAATGTATGTAAACTTTTGACTTCGTAGAAGGTAATAAAAATGCCTTAGAACATTCTCTCTGTCTCATTATTCTGGCATTTGGCAAATATAATTCATTTTGGTTCCTAATTGAACTAAAATGGGAGAGGTTTATTCTGATTTCATGTCAGATAGTGAGAAAAACATGCATACAGTATGTGTCTTTTTAGATAGTGTATGTAAACTTATGGTTTCAACTGTAGGTGGTTAGTGGCGTTCCCCATGATGCTAGTGCAGGAAACCAGGAGAGAGTCTGCAAGCATGTGGAATGTTAAACTAAGTGTAAATGTTTATTTAACAGCAGATGGTTACAGCAAATGACATTGCATGGCAGATTCCAAAACACAGATTTTCAGCAGCAGATAACGAGAATATGGTTTATGAGGAGTGCAATAATAGCAAATCCATCAGATGTCCAAACTGAGTGTGTCCCCAAACACCACACACTGACACAGTCTCTTCTGAACACAAGCATTTGTTTACTTGTTACATCTCGCCTTAGGCGGGCACATCCCTTTCTAGTTACAGGGAACATCATCCTTAATAAATATCGACCTTTGGACATACGCTCCGGCTTTACTCCTCGGTCGTTGCCATTAGCAACCAGAGCCATTCTTAATTTGTATATTTTTCCGGTCGACCGCTTCCCTGGAACTTGGGCTCCCATTGGGGTCCCTAAGCTCCTCATCCTCCCCTTCAACTTCAATATCCAGAGCAGACTCAACCGTCTTTCCGGTCAGTTAGGGCCTACTCTTCTCTTAAGAGCCCACTGACCTTTCACTGACTGAGGGTTAGGTCTCCGCCAGGGAAGGGCCACCACCCAGGCCACACTGCGTATCCGGCACCCGGATACAACCCACAAGGTCACGCCAAATTAAAGTTATTGGGATTTTCCTTCACCACGTCTCTCTCAAACGCAGTCTGTTCCTCTCCATTAGGGACTCTCCTCACCAACTGACTTCCTAACCGCTATTTTTCAAACTAAGCCTCTCCCCTTCACTAACCGCTTCCAGCCTGGGAGCACCAGGGAAGCAGCTTACACACTGTGGCCACCTAGTGGCCATTTACCAATAATACACACTATACCAGAACAACATACAGTATATTCCCGGTTTGCAGGTCTGGGGTGGGCCGAGCCCCGCACTCCCCTTACACTGGCACTATGGAATCCATTCCTTCCCTCTATGGTAGTGTTCTCTAATGGGCCTCCAAACTCCAACTCCCACTCATCTTCATTAGAGCTAGCATTCCCATCTTCATTGTGGGGACTTACTGTTGAGTACTCCTGCATTCCCGGCAATCTTGCAATAGACTGTGTGCTCTAGGAAACCAAGGTATTTTTCACCACCAAAAGTATAAAGGGCCCGCTACACGCGTCGATTTATCGGAAGATATGTCATCGGGGTCACGGATTCCGTGACGCACATCTGGCATCGTTTGCGATGTCGTTGCGTGTGACACCTTCGAGCGACTTTAAACGATCGCAAATAGGATGAAAATTGTCGATCGTTGACACGTTGTTCATTTTTAAAAAATGTTCATTTTGGGGAAGCAGCCGAGATATTGCTCCGTTTGACACCCTGCCAACATCGAACAACATTCAAACGACCGCCTGGGTGCAACAATATATCGTTGATCGCTGATGCGTCCATTTTGAGATCGTTACTTGTGACAGCAATTAAATGACCTATAAGCGATACCGGCAAATCGTAACTACAATCTGGGCGTGTCAAATCGCACATGCGATTGCACGATAAATCGACGCATGTAAAGCGGCCTTTAGTCCATCATTCCTGCACTGATCCTATGGCAAGTCTCCTGGCCATACAGCCTGCTGGAACAGTGATTGCATGTGGCCTCTCTCTGTTCTTCTCGCTCTGCATCACATGTCCCCCCCTCCTAATGAGTGTTGTCCCCAAAATATCTCCATCAGGCAAAAAGGATGGGAGCACCATTAAACAATACAGTAGGGTTTTCCAGCCTGACAGTAGAACAGTAGAATCATTGCTTATCTTTGCGAAGAATCTTTTAATCTGAAAAAGAATAAGGCACACAAAAATTACGAACATCCATAGGCAGTCTCTATGGTTGCTTAAACTCTTGAGGTAGGTAGTACAACACTAAAGGAAGCAATCTCCTCACATGGATCTCGTAGGTGTCTGGTCATCTCAGTATGGACCCTGTCCCAGTATGAACAGAGTCTTTGGAAGGCATTTGGTCCTTTTCGGTAAGAACTATAGAATAATGTGAACACAGTCCTTCAAATAGTTCTTTGTATAAAATAACAGTGTAATGCTCACCGGGCGAGCAAAGGATTAGTGGACTCACTGGACCACAGCACACAGAAAACCCAAAGGGGCTTGGCTACGGAACCGCATATGATTTTCAACAGAACCTCTGATGGTGAGGGTGTTGCGCTATAGGTGTGAGACCAGGTGTCACTCAGAAAGACTGATGCTGCAAAAGCTGGAGCCAGGGGTACCAACACTGACAGTCTCTGATGATAGAAACAGTAGCAGCTGGTGTCATGGATTCAGACGAGATGGATGGATGGATGCAGTAGCAGTGGTTGACATAGATACTTGCAGAAGTGGCAGCTAATATAGTAGAAGCAACCAGCATGAATAGTTGCAGCAGCAACAATGGACTTGTAATGCACTAAAACACAGATAAGAATCAGCAAAGACAGACAGCACATCAAAAAATACAGCACAATAACAGCAGCACTATGGACCTCAGAGCTAGCAACATATAGAACTCGTTGCCCAGGCACCTCCATTAAGGGGAAGGTGCCTTAAATACCTGATGCCTCTCAGCTGAGCTGAGAGGCATTTCAGGGTCATGGTGTACTGGCCCTTTAAGAAAAGAGGTAAAACCACATGCACACACTATTCCCAGGACGGCTGTATGGAGTGTGCAGGCCCTGGGAGACAACAGAATGGACCGGGGATGGAGCAACCACCACTGGGCGGTCAGTAAGGTGAAAGTGCTGGCATCCCCACCGGAGGAAGGGGGCAGAATAGTGCGGGGACACCGGTATGGGTATTACAAACAGTCTATTCAAGGTATACAATCCATGGTTGAGAGTTTATATCACTTCAAGTTTACTTAAGTGCCTTGAATCTAGAGAAAAAAAGCACAAAGGGTGCAAATAAAAATGAAAGAAATTAGTACTGCCTATCCAGCTATTCAAGTAGTAGTAGGCCTATCTTCAGCCTTAGAGGGTTACAGAACAGTCTCTCTTACATATTCAGGATGGCTTTACAGCTTAACTGGTATCAAGGAAGCATCATGAGCCAAGGGTCCAAGAGAAGTTGCCACATGTCTCAGGAGATGGGAAACTGTCTCTCACTTCGTGCAACAGCACAACGAAGTGGCTTTTTTTCATCTGGTAGCTCACTTAGAAGAAAGTTCCATTTTCTTTAGTTGGGAAACAGCCAGATTGATCACAATTGGGCTGAGCTGTGTAAGACCCGCAAAGTAAAGCATGTAGACATGGTTGTTGGTACTTTTGACAAACAGACTGGCACTATGAAAGTCCATAGTGTTCCATAATGGGGCTCCAAACTTCAACTCTCACTCATCCTCATTATGTGCAACGCTATTAATCCCATCTTCCTTGTGGGTGACTTCTGGTCAAGTACTCCTCTTCCATTCCTGGCATACTTACAATAGACTGTATGCTCTAGGGAGTCAAGTTATTCCTCACCACCAAAAGCATAAGTCCATCTGTCCTGTATACATCTTCAGACAAGTCTGCTGACCATACAGCCTGCTGGAACAGAGATTACATGTTTGTTGTGGCTGCTCTCTGTTCTCTCTCTGTTTGTTTGCAAAATTCACTACAGTAACTTTTGTGTACAAAAACTCCACCCATCCAAGCTAGTTTCCAAGTTACCAGCCAAATGAGGGAATTTACTCTTTGTGTGCATGTGTGCTGCATATCCTATTTAAAATAGTGCAACATTTCCAACATTCACAGCATAAAAATACATAAAACTCACTTAACATTATACAGCTGGTATCCTCCTGAGACAGCCATTCTGTGGGATACCACATTAGACTTCATTGGAGTCACCTTGTCATTATGGCAGACATCTTAAAAGCTGGAGGAAAGGTATGTTGTGCTGAGTATAAGAGGCAATAGGAGGCAAATGAAGGGCAACAGGTGACTATATATGAGAAATGTAGTCACTTTTCAGTTCTAAGTTGGAAGGTTGCAAACTTTTATTTTTCCATGGCCCTTATCAGCAGCCAACAAATGCTTGGCCCAATTGGACGAAAAAGGTCTCACTGCCGCTCCATGCTCTGCATACATGGGGCATGTCTGTGTTCTCTAAAATTCTGTGTAGATCAGTCGCGGGCGGGGAGGAGGCTGCGCTCACCACGCTGCTGCTGCTGCTCGGTGGCTCGAGCCGGGTACTCGAGCGGCGCCCCTCGCCCGTGAGTGAAAGGGGTGTCTTGTTGGTATTTGGGATGTCTGTTTGTGACACCACCCACGGTGTGTGGTGAGGTTGGGGCACCACCGCTGCTCTGTACGGGGATCCCGGGAGCGATGACGGGGAGCAGCTGGGATATTTCTCTCCCCTCCGTGGGTAGGGGGATTTTGGTAGTCCCGGGGCCTGGAGTTGTTGTCTGTTTGGTGGATTGCGGGGCCTGGCCAGGTGCAGGGTCGCGGGGCAGCGCAGTGCCAGAAGGCACGGTGGTACTTACTCAGCCAGTAATGCACACGGAGTCTCTGGTAAAACAAACGGCTGGATGGATGAGTCTCACAGACGGCTGCGACGGTCACTCCTGGTAGGTTGGCGGTAACTGTCTCTCCCTGCACCGGTGCTATGTTCTCGGCCCCGATGGCTTCCCACCGGTAACCCGCTTCCCAGCGGTAGGTTGGCTAAGGGAGCCCCTTTTTGCCCGCAGGCTCTGGCCCTGGGAGCTTCAGCTCTGGCGGTAGCTTTCTCTCCCTCACGGTTTGGACGGTTGCCTTCAGTCGGGTCTTTACTGCTGGGAAACCCAGGAGGTTCCCGTCGCTGACAGATTTGACCGGTTTAACGACGACTCCTAGCCTGGTCGGGCCCTGCCGAATGGTGCTGGCTTCTCTTCGCTCCCCGATCCAGTACCGGCGGGCCACCGCCCGTCCCCGGTCCTTCCGGTTGTGCGTCAATCGGCCTCTCCTGCAGACGGTCACCACCGTCTGCCAACCTTGCTGTCAGGTGCCCGGGCCAAGTACCCAGACACGGCCAGTCAGTTCCTCCACTACCACTTCCCTGACTCTCACTCTCTACACTCCTTTTTACTATCTCCCCTTCTTTTCCCGCCTCCAGGACTGTGAACTTCTCGGTGGGAGGAGCCAAATGCCTGGCTCCGCCCCACCTGGTGTGGACATCAGCTCCTGGAGGGAGGCAACAAGGATTTGTGTCTGACTTTGATGTTCCTAACCGGGGTGTGGGGTGTGTTGTTGCAGTACCTGTGACGTCCTGGCTTGTCCAGGGCGCCACAGATCCTTCTCTGAAGTTGGGGGATTCTAGCATTCCAGGTGCTCAGGGAATATTGCTATATACTTTATTAGTTTTCAGCATCTTCTTATAATTTGTCTTTATTGGATTTTAAATTCTGATTAGCTATATATGAGACAGTGAAACTAAAAGTAAGCAAAAGCCTTCACTGTACTCTGTTTTTTTAATGATTTTTTTGTCAAAAAACCTGAATACTTATTTTTTCTTTACATGTGTAATATACTGGAATACTGAATACATACATTTCTAAATATCACACAATATGAAAATTAAAAAGCATTTCTTTAGTAAGGAATTGTGCACCAAATGATCTTCATCTTTATTTAAGAGATTGGGCTAAAAGCGTTGTATAAGATAGTGAAAAAAAACTCGTGTGGAGGGCGTAGCTGAGCAGACAGGTCCTGCCTAAGCATGCACGCAGAGCGAAGAATGGATACAATAGAAAGTATAAGAAATAAATAAACTGTCTAAAATGTGCAGCTTAAGGCTGCTTTACATGCAGCGACATTGCTAGCGATGTCACTGGTGAAAGCACCCGCCCCCGTCGGTTGTGCGTCATGGGCAACTCGCTGCCCGTGGCGCACAACATCACTAACACTGGTCACACATACTTACCTTCCTAGCGACATCGCTTTGGCCGGCAAACCGCCTCCTTTCTAAGGGGGCGGTTTGTGCGGCGTCACTAAGTGGCCGCCCAATAGAAGCGGAGGGGTGGAGACGAGCCGCCGTAACATCCCGCCCACCTCCTTCCTTCCTCATTGCCGGTGGCCGCAGGTACAATGGGTTTCCTCGTTCTTGCGGTGTCACACATAGCGATATGTGCTGCCGCAGGAACGATGAACAACCTGCGTCCTGCAACAGCAACGATATTTGTGATTAGAACGACGTGTCAACGATCAACAATTAGGTGAGTAATTTTGATCGTTAACGGACGTTCGTGCGTTTCACACGCAACAACGTCGCTAACAAGCCGGAGGTGTGTCACGAATTCCGTGACCCCAACAACATCTTGTTAGCGATGTCGTTGCGTGTAAAGCCCCATTTAGAAGTCAGGAGCACACAACTCCTGTCTGAGTGAAGTACGGATACAAAAAAGCATAGGCTATGGCCTATGCTTTCTGTTGAATCCGTACTCCGCTTAGGACAGAGCTGTGTGCTCCTGTCTTTTGAACTGTGAACTTCATCCGGGTTTTTGAAAGATCAGTGAGGATCTCAGAATCCGGAGCCCCACCAATCTGCGTGCAATTAAGAATAGGAAACAATCTAAAAAATTGGATTAAAGGTTTAGCTACTCTCGATGACTAATTAGATATCCTTCTTTCTAGCACTAACAGTCCCCCATAAATAGAAGCTGGTTAATACCAACTTGTCATCATGCTATCCAAAAACCATTAATGAAACTAGATGACCCCTTACGTTAATGAGGGCAGTTACTTTACCACACGTTCCATATGTTACACAAAGTACATTTGTTTCTGAAATATACATAGAAATAATTTAGCCTGTATTACATTATTTCTTTGGCTCCCTTTGTCTAATATTACAAAGTTTTGAAGCCTAAAACCATTTGACTTTGCAAATAATATTCCAAATATGCAATGATGGGAGCCATTTGCTTACGGTAGGCTGCAGGAGTCGTAACCTCAAGGGACTCTTTTAACAAGTAGACATATGTGTCAAACATATCTGTTTAGAATATTCAGCACGTAAGGTCGGTAAAGGCAAGAACACATTACATAGCACCTGTCTTATGCACTGTACTGAACTCACTAATCGTACACACATTACAGTGGGGTGCTGCACTCTCTTATCCATAAGCCTTTATACACACGCACAGCCAAATGCACTAAAGAAAATGTACATACAAGGCATATTCATTACTTAATTAACTAATTATTAGAGAATTTATTTCCTTATTTATTTTCTATTTAAAGTATTAATTAAACATGGAACATTTGTAATTAAACAAGAAAATGTACAAAAAAAAGAAATAACAGCAGGCATGTTAATGAGGATATACTCTAATAGAATATATTTTTTTTTCTTGAAAACCTTTGAAACTTTGCTTGGATGTAAACATTGGCTTATATTTTTTGCCTAGAAAGAAAATCGGTCTAGCTGATGAGCTGAATCTGGCATTAATCTTTCTTTTAAAGGGGTTGTCCAGTAGTTTCATATTGATGATGATGTATCCCTTATATAGGTAATCAATGTAGGATTGGTGAAGGTTCGACAACAAGCAACCTCACTGATCAGCTATCACCTCCAGTGGTGACTGGTTGTTATTGGTGTTGAGCCTGGAAGATGACAGCTGAATAGTATACATTGCCAACAACTGCAGTTCAGCTTCTATTGAAATTAATAGGAGTTGATCTCCAGTACTTGGTTTGTAGAGTCAGTGTGTGCTCTCATCCTCTGGCCTGGCTGTCATCAGAAAGACCACGTAGACAAGGACTCATCCAACTGAACACCCGCACTCCTTCCAAGTGGGCAGAACACTACGCAGAGAGCACAGGGTGAGGGAACCACACATTGATAAGACTTTATTGGTTCGGCAACCAGCAAAAACATATTGTACATTCCTAGCAAGAACACAAGATGGTACAAGAGACAGAGTCTTAGCTTTCCACTGGCTTGCCAGGGATTAGAATCTTCATGACTTCATGCCTTCCAGGGACAACGATTCCAGCCAGCAGCACTCCACTTTTGGGGAGCACCCACTGAAGGGAGATAGCAGCAAGCTTAGGAAGCTAACCGAGCACAGCAAGATAGGTAGCCAGTCAACCAAATTATCCCAACCTGGGTTCTCTAAGTGAGTTTCTGAGCTTAGCATTAAGCAGTGAAGCAGTTCTATGATCCTCAAGCTGGAACCATGGATCCTAGGCTGAAGTCCTGTAGAATATGAATCTTTTGGCAGGAGTAAGGCTTCTCTTACACCCCTCAAATCTCATTTTATTGTATTGTGTTTTACATAATTAATGTGAGATTGCTGTTCTCTCATTGGTCACTAGTTCAATATGACTGCATAATTTTCTCTGCATTATAAAATAAAAAAATGCTGAGGCAATCCACATTTCAGCAGGAAATCCACATTTAACAGACATTAGGATACCGGTCAGTCAGACATCAAACAATTTCTAACTTCTCTTGATTTACCAAAGAAAAGAACAATACATCTGGCATAGTTAAAGGGAATCTGTCACCAGGTTTTTGCCATGTAATCTGAGAGCAGCATAATGTAAGGGCAGAGATTCTGGTTTCATCAATGTGTCACTTACTGGGCTGCTTCGTGTAGTTTTGATAAAATCACTGTTAATAAGCAATAGATTAGCATCAGAGGACTACTTGGTATGCTACCAGTTAGTCCAGCATTTTCATGAGCTCTGTATAACTGCTACATCTGTGGCAGAGAAAACATTGATTTGATCAAAATGACAACAAACAGCCCAGTAAGTGGCACATCACTGGAATCAGGGTCTCTGTCTCTAATTTATACTGCTCTCAGATGAGGTAGCAAAAACCTGGTGACAGATTCCCTTTAAGAACAGTTCACCTGAAACTCAAGTGGCCTGACGCTGAATGGCCACACTTGGCAGTTCCATAAAAAAAGTATACGGAGCTGTGGTGTTCTACTCTGTACACGCTTTCCATTCAGTCTCTCCAAGAGGTGATAATGACTGATTGGAAAGGAGGGTCTACCAGTCTTAGATTGATTACCTACTTGTTGGATAGGTCATTAGCAATATAAAATTAATGGTCAAGCCCTTTAAAGTGAATAGAACTGAGCTGCAATACAAGATTCAATCTAGACAAGAGTGAGGCTATGTTCACATGTTGCTTCTTTGTTTTTGTTTTCTGCAGGAAAATCTGCTCTCTTAGTTTCATAGTTTTTAAGGTTGAAGGGAGACTAAGGGGCACTTTGCACACTGCGACATCGCAGGTGCGATGTCGGTGGGGTCAAATTGAAAATGACGCACTTCCGGCATCGCAGGCGACATCGCAGTGTGTAAAGGCTGGATGATACGATTAACGAGCGCAAAAGCGTCGTAATCGTATCATCGGTACAGCGTCGGCGTAATCCATAATTACGCTGACGCAATGGTCCGATGTTGTTCCTCGCTCCTGCGGCAGCACACATCGCTGTGTGTGAAGTCGCAGGAGCGAGGAACGTCTCCTACCGGCCTCACTGCGGCTTCCGTAGGATATGCAGAAGGAAGGAGGTGGGCAGGATGTTTACATCCTGCTCATCTCCGCCCCTCCGCTCTGATTGGCCGCCTGCCGTGTGACGTCGCAGTGACGCCGCACGACCCGCCCCCTTAACAAGGAGGCGGGTCGCCGGCCACAGGGACGTCGCATGGCAGGTGAGTGTGTGTGTGAAGCTGGCGTAGCGATAACTTTCGCTACGCCAGCTATCACCACATATCGCTGCTGCGACGGGGGCGGGCACTATCGCACTCGGCATCGCAGCATCGGCCTGCGATGTCGTAGTGTGCAAAGCCCGCCTTAGTCCATCTAGTTCAACCCGTAGCCTAACATGTTGATCCAGAGGAAGGCAAAAAACCCCCAATGTGTCAAATAAGCTCCAATGGGGAAAAAAATTCCTTCCTGACTCCACATACGGCAATCAGACTAGTTCCCTGGATCAACACCCTGTCATAAAATCTAATATACATAACTGGTAATATTACATTTTTCAAGAAAGGCGTCCAGGCTCTGCTTAAATGTTAGTAGTGAATCACTCATTACAACATCATGCGGCAGAGAGTTCCATAGTCTCACTGCTCGTACAGTAAAGAATCCTCATCTGTGGTTATGATTAAACCTTCTTTCCTCAAGACGTAGCGGATGCCCCCGTGTTCCAGTCGCAGGCCTAGGTGTAAAGAGATCTTTGGAAAGGTCTCTGTACTGTCCCCTCATATATTTATACATTGTGATTAGATCCCCCTAAGCCTTTGTTTTTCCAAACTAAATAACCCCAAGTTTAATAACCTGTCTTGGTGTTGCAGCCCACCCATTCCTCTAATAATCTTGGTCGCTCTTCTATCTACCTGTAAGATTATGCTATTTATAACCTTCTATACTTTTGCTATCAATAAAAGCACCCATTCCTCTCTTAAATTCATTCAATGAGTTGGCCATCTCCACTTCCTCAGGAAGAGAGTTCCAGAGCCTCACTGCTCTTACTGTGAAGAACCCTCTTGACAGTAAAGAAGCTGCTTACAAAAATCAGGCTTTGCTGCCTTTTGGTGTTTCATTTGGTGCATTTTTGCTGCACATTTTGATGCAGATTATGTGTCATTTGTCTACAGAACATGGTTAATTGTTAATTTTATTCACCCAAAACTACAGCAAAAAAAAACAACACAGCAAAAGTTCAACAAAAACTCATAGTTGCATTTTTTTGCTGCTTTTCTGCACTTCCTATTAGCTTCCCATGGTGAAAAATACTATAAGAATTGACATGCTGCAGTTTTCAAAAATGCCACAATTTTCTAATTTAATTTTGAAAAAAAAAGTGCGTGGAGTTTACGAAATCTCATTTCTTTTCTTGGTATTGTAAAATGCAGCTTTTAATTTGCATAAAAAACACAGCAAAAACATACATTTTGTACATAGCTTAACGCTATTTCTAAACAAGCTTTTTTTTCTAGTTCCAGACAAACATTGGTTTTATAAACTTGCACATTACTTAAGACTTAAGATTAGGGATGGGTGGACCAAGACGGTAAAAGTTCGGATTCGTGTGGGTTCAAAAGTACCCGTGAACCGATCCAGAGCCCCGAGTACTCAGGGAATTCCGGGTACCAATCTGGATGCAGTCACCTGGGTATTTAAAAAAAATAAAGGAAAAATAAAAACAAAGATGGAAAAGCAGACACAATGTACTTACCAGTGTCCCACACAGCTCTAACACTACTTCCATGGCCACTCATACTACTTCTGGGGCCGCTCA